>NC_079551.1:23122488-23422488 GCF_015846415.1 Triplophysa dalaica
TTAACTGCAAAACTTCCAGCTTCTGGTGGAAATGATCAAAAGCCTTATAAAGTGACCATTTCAAGACATGTTCCCAGATAGCACAGGTTCGTCTGTAAGATGTCTGCTTTAGATCTCAAAATGACCAAGTCCGTATTCATGCAAATTCTTACCGCAAAGAGTTGCTCCTTGTGACAAAATTCTAAGAAAACTTGTAGAAATGTGGGCATTTCCCTTACAATTACAGAAAAGATCCTAGTAAAGAAAAAATTAATTCATAAAGTATCTTATCCCTTAAAATAGCTCTTATAAGGTCCAACATTTTAGGAGTAGCGATGAATACTTTTTAGAGACTAAAGGGTTTCTTTAGTAGCAGAGAAAATTAACGAAAAACACGAAAAGTGAGAAGATATTACTTTTAAGGTTTATCAGGTTTTTTTTTGTGTGTGTGTGTGTGTGTGTGTGATTATCTTGGTTTAGGTTTTCTTCTATAGCTGATTCGATTGTAGTGTATTTCGGGGAAACTATGAACTTGATCACAGTTAAATACGGATAATTAATGATGATTAACTATACCTATTTTATACACTTTTATCGGATTCAGCAGACCTAATAAAATCGACAAACTAGATTCACTCGTCCACCAAGTGATCAGCAGATCGTATATCAAATCTAAGGAGTATTACTTTCCTGGCCTTTGAAACATAACAATCTAACTGTAGTACAGTACCGCTTCCAGAAATTATAACGAAATCAAGCAGTTTAAGTGACGTTAATAAGTGATAAATAGACACAGCAACAATTCAATTGTAGATAACAAATGTGGGTTTATTGACTACACTCAAGGGAAAACAAACCGACTGACTAACAAAATAACAGATCCTAACAAATAAAACATGAAACATAAATGCAGTGAAGAAAGGTTAGAAATAGACAAAGTAAAGAGTGGCAGTATTACAAACGGCTATTCATATCTGCATGAGCCAACGAGGAGAATCTCCTTCTAAAAGGGGTTACGCTTAAACGCAGCTGTTTTAGAATAATTTCTAATACTAGCATTGGGTTCCTTTGAGTGTGCTTGGATAAGGTCTTGTGAACGTGGAAGGTGGTTCCAAAGTCTTGATGATTTCGATCCGTCGGCTCCTTTCTTGAAGCCTGATTGGCGGATGAAGTCAGAAGCGAACTTTGCCGAAGTAAACTGCCGAAGAAAATCTGTCTCCGTAGAGAGAGACTGGTCTCAGAAGGTGGTGCGAACACGGAAGAGCTGAGCACTGTTTGCTCCGTTCAGGGATGTTTTAAGCTTGGGGGATTCACGCCCCTCCAAACTGAGTGATCCTATGTGATGAGCTGATCTTGGAGGGAAGTCAAATTCCTTTGTTTCGCCTATTAGCTCATTTCCATTTAGGATCACTTAGAAGTTTGGCGCTGTAGATCTCTTAGAATGACATAAAATGGATGTGGTATAAAATACGTTATTTGTGCTATACGTCATCCCTTTCCAGGAATGAAGAGAGAAACATTTAGATATAAAACATACCAGGATTATAAATACATTGACATGAAGTTCGTACAAGAATGGAAATATAAGCAGAATACACTTAAACACACATGCTTTTAAGGTTATAGAAGAGGCCAAATAACATGGGGACAAAGATACAATGTGGAGATGTAGGGCTAACCCGTTTTAAACTATTCCTTTGTGGTTAAAAAGAGAGAGACTTTCAAGACTAGTCTGACCATTTGCCCTCATTCCTGTTTAACACAACTGGTGTCCATGTTTAGTGACAACGACCCCATCCTACCTGTTGGAATTTCTTTGAAGTCCACGAGTGTTTGTTGGGATTTATCCTGGTCAATTGATGGATGTGTTACAAGAGGACAGTTGGATCAGACTTGCTGGCGCCGATTAGAGTTCCACTGAGAGGTCATGGTCTAATCGACCCTCAAGGGTATTCTTTATTTCAAAACCCAAATCTGCCGACGCTGATTAGCGTTCCACTGAGAGGTCATGGTCTTAACGACCCTCAAGGGTCCTCTTTATTTCAAAACCCAAATCTGCTGACGCCGATTGGAACCCTATTGAGAGGTCAGGGTGTTTTACCATCTTTGTTTCAACACCCGGATCTCTAATCACTGGTGCGACCCCTATTGAGAGGTCAGGATATTTTACGATGTTCCAAATGGTCACCTTTGATCTGGATAAGATCCTACACGATGCAATGCAAATTGTAAAGGAGCTATAAAATACAATTACATGAAATAGAATGACAGTGAGTTACTAAGACACAGCACATTTGATCTTTGTGACCGATCCTTTTAGAGACACGCTTACATCTCCAAAACAGCGCAGAAATGCCATAGCACCAGAAATCGAAGAAATCTCTACATGAACATATTCAGCAACAGGAGAAGTGGAGCTATGCAGCAGAGATGCTTTGGTTCACGAGTTCACCTACACAGATAACAGTGATAATGATAGGGATAATGATAAAGCTTGGTTATGAAGGTTATGCGTATTTGGCGTGATGTCCGGGAAGCAGGCTCCGAACTCGCCAGATCTATCCGAGCCCGAAACACTCTACCTTGGTACAGGTGAGTGCGCCGAGCTCGGAACCGGTCTGAGCCCAGAGCACACCCCCGGGTTCCTGTGGGATAGTGAGTTTGGGAGAGGAGCCGGGGTGAAGGAGGGATGCTTAATCTTAGCAGAACGAGCAGGTAAGATGGTTACCCTATTTATTAGCTAGCTCGCTAGGGCTGATTGTGTATATGTTGTGATTGCTGATTATACATCAGCCGGCTGATTATATGCTCCGGCTCTTCCCGAACTTTGTTAATTAAACATCATTTCTGATCACACAAACACTTACAGCACTTACCGTATTTTCCGCACTATAAGGCGCACTCGATTATAAGGCGCACCTTCAATGAATGGCCTATTTTAGAACTGTTTTCATATATAGGGCGCACGGATTATAAAGCGCATAGAATAGAAGATACTGCTTTTGACTGGGTTTGCGTTATGCATCCACTAGATGGAGCTGTGCTGGCGCAGGTCATCTTCTTGCTTCCTCCACTTCCGTACCATTGATTCATTAATGTTGAATTCTCTTGCTGCTGCTCTATTCCCGTATTCTACTGCGTGACCGACAGCCCCGAGCTTGAACTCTGTGTCGTAAGCGTGTCTCTTGAACAGTGCCCTTTTGAGGTCTTTATACACACACAAGTGGTGTGGGACTGTGAGTAAGCACAGTACCGTTGTTTACTGACTACGGTAGCCGTAATGCTTTAAGCGGTGCGGCTTCGTAGTTTACCAGTCGCACTGAAACATTTTTTTATTATTAAATTGTTTTTATTGGTTTTTCATACTGAAACATTTTTACAGAGTGCCTTGATCCATTTATAAGGCGCTCCGGATTATAAGGCGCACTGTCGTTTTTGGGGAAAATTAAAGGCTTTTAAGTGCGCCTTATAGTGTGGAAAATACGGTACACAAACTTATTGTGTCACTGTTCATTTTCTATCCAATACATTGAAACTAACAACATGGTTAATAATAAAGAATATATATATTTTTTTCGTGCTTGTGTGTGTGTGCGCATGAGTGCATGTGAGTACAGTAAAACAGAAAAAGGATGTGCAATTTCAACTTACAATCCTAAAAGCGCAATTATTTCCCTCTTTTTTCGCCAACCAGCCAATCACAGTCTTTAAAAGACTGTGTCATACAAAGCAACGGGGTCAGCCCCGCCTCCTCACTAAGATAAAAGTCTTTGTCTTTTCCTTGCTCAGAGTTTCTATCTTTAGAGTTAGTAACAGAGGCATGTTTAACTGTCATACTAGGCTTTGAAGCCGTGGGAGAAGAAAGAAGTTTCTTACAACATTGGGTTTTAAAGATACTCTGATGTTGTTTCTGAATCCCAGCTAACAATATTTTAATATTTGTTTTTGGTAATTCAGTTCTACATTTGAAACAACATGATTTCAAAGCACCTCCTGTATGATTTTTGTATGATGATGAAATGAAAACTGCTGGTTGTCTATATGGGTCCACACTACAGGGTGTTAAAAGTAACACTTAACCAGTGTTGAAGTTCATGAGATATTGAAGTGATTAATAAAGTGTTGATTGATCAATAATGATGAAGACCTGCTGTTAACAAACACAATCACTGAAGAAAACACAAACAACAATAGTTCATTTTGAGGTCACCTTCATGGATTAACTGTATCTGCTTTCCATTACCCTTAAAAATTAGCAAATTGAAATAGATCATTGAAAATACGTCCAATGGAAACGTCAATTTCGCAAAAATGGCACTATGCACTTAAGTTTTTTTTTTTTAACCAGGATACAAAATCCCATTACATGATTAAACGGAGACGCATTGGTTCTTCAATATTGTTTTAATCGACATTTAGAAAATACTTTGTAAATCTGTAACGGAAACATGGGCCCGTATTCATGAAAAATCTTAGTGTAAAGAGTTGCTCCTGGTGATAAAATTCTAAGAAAATTCTTAGAAATGTGGGCGTTTCCCCTTAAAATTACAGAAAGATCCTAGTATAGAAAAAAGTAATTTAGAAAGCATCTTACCCTTAAAAGAGGTTTTAAGGTCAAGCATTTTAAGAGTAGCGAGGAGGACTTTTAAGAGACTAAAGAGTTTCATAGCAGAATCAAAAATGGACGAAACACAAAAAGTTGCGATGCATGACAATTTACATATTACTTTTAAGGTTTATCAGATTTTAAAGATTTTTAAAGCGCTATATTAAATCAACTTGAATGACAGAGTAACAGAGTTAATAAGACACAACACATTAGATCGTGCAGGGTTCATGTTTGTGACCGATCCTATTAGAGACACGCTTACAACTCCAAGACAGCGCAGAAATGCCATAGCAACAGAAATAGGAGTAATCGTATTAACATATTTGGCAACTGGAGTAATAAAACTATACAGCAAAGATGATTTGGTTCAGTCACAACAGCCACAATCTGATCACACAATCATTTACAGCAGTTACAGAAACTTACCGTGTCACTGTCCATTTTCTATCAAATACTGTACGCTGATATTAACAGATATATATAGTACATGTGTGTGCAAGTGTATGGTAAATCTGAAAAAGGTTAGCAATACAATTTCAAACTTACGACCCCATACTCAACAGCGGCCTTTTTTCCTTCTTGGCAAACCAACCAATCACAGTCTTTAAAAGACTGTGTCATGCATAGCAATGGGGTAAGCCCCGCCTCCACACTAAGATAAAAGTTTTTGTCTTTTCCTTGCTCAAAGTTTCTCCCAGATTGTTCCTGAATCGCTTTTCAGATACGATTCCTACGTCGAAGTTATTAAGCAAAATTGAAAGCTTTCTTAGAGGATTCATGGAAGCTTTAAGAATACAGACCCTGATGTTCATTCTCTTTCAACAGGTGCAGTGTTGTTGACTTAAAGGGATCATTTGACGAGGCTAAAACAAATATCATTGTTCGCTTTAGATGTAATATAATGTGTATACATGATTTAAGGTTGACAAACGCTGTATTTTCCACATACTGTGCATGTTTGTATCTCCTCTTTGCTCCGCCTCTCTGAAATGCGCTGATATTTTACAAAGCTCTGAAAAGTGAGGTGTGCCCAGGTCAGTAGTGCGTAGTGATTGGTGGAATACTGCACGGAAATGTAACGCCTCTTACCATATTCATGGCTGCGACGGTACAATGAGATTTACAAAGACCGCCCACATTACATGTGTTTAGATTTGGGCGGTCTTAGTCAAATCGTGTTATGAACTGACGTGGTTTTGCCGGGGTGTGGTTACACGAGGCGTTTCAGGCAGGTCTGGGTGATCATTCACTTCTAGATAAAATACATCTTTTGATCCGACACTTACATTTTTGCCATTTTACGTGTCTAATACATGCATGGGCAACTTATAAAAGGAACCAAAGACACAGAAAAACACATATTTCCGGCAAATCACCCCTTTAGTCACATTTGTATGTTGTGGCAAATTTGCTGTAAGAGATAATTCACCCCAAACTTAAAATTCTGTCATTTAATCAC
The DNA here is from genome assembly GCF_015846415.1 of Triplophysa dalaica. Lineage (NCBI taxonomy): Eukaryota > Metazoa > Chordata > Actinopteri > Cypriniformes > Nemacheilidae > Triplophysa > Triplophysa dalaica. The sequence goes on from NC_079551.1 coordinate 23,128,536, forward strand.
CATCAAATCGCCAAACCTCCATACATAATCTTTGTTATGTATAACAAAAAAGAAGATATTTTTAAAACGGTTGAAAACTAAACAGTTCTGGGGCACCATTGACTACCATTGTAGATTGTGTCCGCTATCATAGTATTCAATGGTGCCCTAGAACAATTGGTTAAAAACATTCATCCAAATATCTTCTTGGTGATCAACTATATTTATGCAGCTTTGGAACAATCTAAGGGCTAGTAGATGATGCCAGAATGCTCATCTTTGGATGAACTAACCCTTTAAGTAGCATGAATGATTGTCATTGTTAAATGTGTCTGCTCCAGATGAGTAAAGTCAGTGTTGATGTGAAGGCGGACGCAAGTTCAGCTGTAAATGCTCCCGTGCTCACTGGAAACACTATCACAGGACCCGTGACCATCATCTGCGGCTCAAACACTGCAGGTACAATAAAACACAAATACAACATGATCAATCTCACAGTGTTTTCATTCATCTTTTCTCTCTTCACAGAGCAGCAAAACTCCACAGAGAAGCTCACACAAGAACAAGGTGAATCAACATTAAACATCAGACTCTAACAGCACTTTACATTCTGTCCTGACTCACAGAAAACATCGACTCAGTTAGATACAGTTAAGTGTCGAGTGAATGAAACAGTCCACTTAGAGACTCTTACTTTTAACAATCCAGTTGCGTGTTAAAAGGGATTTGTTGAGTCAGAACAGCACTATTATCATGACTTACTACACATCACTGTGACTTTGGTCCATACGTCTTCAACTATTTTTTTTTGTAAGTCACTAGCCTGTTTAAACTACATCATAAGATTTGTTACTCACAGATGATTGGCTCATTTCACATGATACAGAAGAACTTCAGTGTATTTCAGTAAGAGCTTGTGTTCAACTAGACAGAAATAAAACACTAGACTGAGTCCTGAAGTCTTTTTTTAGTTTGAACTCAGTTTTCTTTATCTGAAATCTTAAATGATCGTGTTATTTTCTCATCTCATAATGAGATATACATACGTGACACAGCTCAAGACAGGTACACTATGCTAAATTAACTTAAAAATATACTGCATTGCGTTTGTGACACTTCTTTCATTTTCAGCTGAATAACTAAAAGTCTTAAGTAGACAATACTCAATGTTTTCAGCAAGAGATTCTGCTTAAGTGAATAAGTCAAAAAATGAGATAACCGGTTGGAATTTATTTAAAGTGATAGTTCACCCAAAAAATTATATTCTGTCATCATTTACTCATCCTCTGATTGTTCTAAACCTGTATACATGTCTTTCTTCTGCAAAACACATCTACTGTATATAAAACATCTGAACTATTAACACAAAACTAACTGAGAAAGAAAGATCCTGAAGACTGGAGACGGGACAGATATATAAACACATCAGATATAAATACTGTATATGACTCATATTTTCTCACTTTTCATTTAGCTTAAATACATTTCATGCCCTATTTATTTAACCCTCCCTAATGTTATGATGTGTTGAACTGTTACATGTGAGATTTGTTTCATTTGGTCTGTAATCCTCCATTAGATGAATTGAAATGTGTGAATAATGATGAACATGCTGATGTGAATAACATTTGTGTTGAATCATTTCTCTTTCTTCGCGTCATTTAAATTAACAGAGACTTTAGGACTGCAAGAGTTTTTGAGAAGTCATAAGATCTACATGAAGGAGAATTCAAAACGTATTTTTGAGGGTATGAAGGAGAATGAAGTCAATCTGAACGAGATTTACACAGATGTGTTCATCACAGAGGGAGATATGAAAGAAGTCAACCGTGAACGTGAGATTCTGAAGATTGATGATGCCTTCAAAAACACAACCAAGACATCACAGGACAAACACATCAAATGCAATGAGATATTTCAGTCACTGAAAGACAAGAAGAAGATTATTCTGACCAAAGGCATCGCTGGAATTGGTAAAACAGTGTCCGTGCAGAAGATCATTCTGGATTGGGCCGAGGGAACAGCCAATCAGGACATAGACGCCATGTTTCTGTTTCCATTCAGCGAGATGAACCAGATTAAAGACAAACACATCAGTTTTCATGAGTTTCTGCTGAAATTTTATCCTGAAATAAAGAAACTGGAGAAAACAACTGTAATAGAGTTAACAGAGAAATATAATGTGGCGTTTATCTTTGATGGATTTGATGAGAGTCGCCTGAATTTGGATTTTAAAAGCAGAAAACTGAGTGTTGAGGAAAGATCATCTGTAGATGAAATGATTATAAATCTGATCAGAGGAGATCTGCTTCCATCATCTTTCATCTGGATCACATCAAGACCAGCAGCAGCCAATCAGATTCCTTCTAAGTTTGTAGGTTTGTTCACTGAGGTGAGAGGATTCACAGACCAGCAGAAAGAGGAATACTTCAGAAAGAGAATCAAAGATAAGAGTCAAGCTGATGAAATGATCAAACACATAAAGAGATCTCGTAGTCTCTACATCATGTGTCACATCCCCGTCTTCTGTTGGATCACAGCTACAGTACTTCATGACATTCTCATCCAGAACAATGAAGAAAACATTGACACGACGCTCACTGAGATGTACATTCACTTTCTGCTTATTCAGATGAACATGAAGAACCAGAAGTATAATGAGAAAGATGAAGAAGACTATATAAAGCTCTTAGAATCCAATAAAACCACCATTCTGAAGTTGGCCAAGCTGGCGTTTGAGCAGATGAAGAAAGAGAACATCATCTTCTATGAGGAAGATCTTAAAGAATGTGATATTGATATGAGTGAAGATTCAGAGTTCTCAGGAATGATCGCTGAGATTTTTAAGAAAGAATCTGTTCTTCACAAGACAAAAGTCTTCAGCTTTATTCATCTGAGCGTTCAAGAGTTTCTGGCCGCGCTGCACGTCTTCATCTGCTACATGACCAACAACATGAAGGACCTTGAGTTTTTCATCACACCTGAACAAGACACAAAGATTTCTCTTCATGACATTCTGAAGAAGGCCATTGATAAAGCCTTGGAGAGTGAGAGAGGACATCTGGATCTGTTTTTACGCTTTCTGATGGGCCTTTCACTGGAGTCTAGTCAGAAGCTTCTCAAAGGTCTGCTCACACGCACTGAAGACACCAGAGACAGCATCACAAAAACAACTCAATACATTCAACAGTTACAGGACCAGAGGATCTCAGATGAAGCTTCAGTGAACCTGTTTTACTGTCTACTGGAGCTGAAGGATCAGTCATTATACCAGAGAATCCAGAAATACTTACATCCAGATGATTCAGATTCAGTCATAAAGCTCTCAGATTCAATGTGTACACTGATGATCTATGTTATGCTCATGTCAGAGAACGTGCTGGATGAGTTCAACATGAACAGATATGATGTACGGGATAAGAAGAGGCTCGTTCCAGCTGTGAGATGTTGTAGAAGAGTGCTGTGAGTTCATTCAGTGTTTTTACAGCCTCTCAAAATAACAATATTCACTCTGTGAAAGTACAGGCTGTGAATGAACACTGGGATATAATCTAGATCAATCTTCTTCTGACAGATTTGTTGGGTGTGGTCTGACTGCTGAGTCCTGTGAAGTTGTGTCTTCAGCTCTTCAGTCCTCTGAGTGTCCTCTGATAGAGCTGGACCTGAGTAACAATGATCTGGAGGATTCAGGAGTGAAGCTGATCTTTGATGCTCTCAATACTCACAACTGTCAACTACACACACTGAGGTCAGACACTTTCACTGAAAATACTAAAAAATAATACATGATTTATTCACTTCAGCTGAAATGACTGTGTATTTACTTTAATATATTGGTGTAAAAGCAACTTATTGTTTGTTTTTAAAAAGTCTTGTTTGACTTCAAGCATCAGTAGTTTATTTTGAGCTTTTTTAAACTTTATCCTCTTCTGGGTTTAAAAATCAAAGATGTAATTTTTTTTTTTTGTGAAATACAAGCATGTTATTTGTGGGAAAAGGTCTTCTTCACAGAGAGTGATAAATACATGACAGATGTGGAAGGCCAACTGGAACTGCAACTTTTTTGCGGTGGTCGGAGCTCATGTGGTTAAGTTCAGCTCAATGTGTGTCGTTCAGAATACAAAGAGCTGAAGGGGCTGTGTCCACCGTATTTACACAGCTATTTTAAAAGCGTGTGTTACTGTGAAAACAATTGAAAAAACACGCCGGCCGCAAGTGTAAACGTCTTAAGGGTGAGAACAGACACAGGGGGATCCATGAACACTGGGATGAGATCACGAGCAGGCGGATGGGAACCCTGTGTTTGGTTGGCCATTAACTTCTTACACATAAAAACTGTCTGTATGTAACAACCGTTTTTTGTGGGGGGGCTTTTAGAAAATGGAGACATGTGACTTGCTCATGAGGGCAGTGGGATTGTGCCACCGTGACCAGAGGACTTTTCATCTCTTCAAATGCAGTAACAGTCATATTTGAAGTATATCAGGTTCACTGGTCTTTTGTCAAAAATAACCTCATGACCTCATGAACCTTTAAAAGCTCATTTCACTCCCCTTGAAATGAAAACTGAAAAGACACAATTTTGTTGAAGGTTTATTTTTGACTTCAGAGGTTTTTCATGTCACATGATCACATCACATTTGGTTGATAATGTGAGTTAGGCTGAGTTCACACATCATTTTAGCTTCAATTCACTCACCGACAGGTTTTGCAAATCACCAGTGCTCGTTTACATGAGTGACAATAACACAGTGTGAATTATCAAAGATGTGATCTGAGAGAATCACTGACACTCATGACACATGTGGATGTGCGTGAACTTTTCAGTGTAAACAGAAGTCTTATTATCACTCTCAGATTCATGTTGATCTAAATGAAGAAGACTTCTGTTTACACTGAAAAGTTCACACACATAATGGTTCACTAACGACTAAGAGAGTTCAGAAGAAGTCAGAGCAGATAATCAAGAACGGCTGGTTCACAATCATCAGTCATAGACTCTCCTCTATCAGCTCAAGAGAAGCAGACAAACATTCTTACCTGAAGTCATCTCTAAAGGATCACAGATCATCTTCTGCTCAGGTGAACTCGTGAATACGTCACACGCAGCATACTCAGAGTCAACATGTAGGCCAGTTTGTGGTAATGTGTTAGGATATTTTTACGATGTGTAAACGATGTGTAAGGGAAGCCACAATATTCACGAGCAAATAAGAAGAAGAACAAGCAGCAGGAGGAAATGGCAAAACTTTAACCAGGACACTTTGTGCAATTGCTGCCATTTCTGTACGGAGGTGTGTGTGGATGTGAAGTAGGAGTGTTGGGATTTTGATGTGAATAACTTTACTCAAGTTGATTTCATGCACAATTTCAGGATGTCAAGGGCTACTTTTATATCTGCCAGCGCGTCTCCAAAGCACTCTCACGGCCAGACACTCGTACTCACCCTCAAGGGCTGGTTATACACGACGCATTCGCTAGTTCACTTGGGTGCGCGCCAAATATGACGTCATCACGGTGTTTGTGAAGTTCGCTTTGGGTGAGCACGAGCTCATTTCGCTTGGCGTTGTGCACAACATTTTTTGTGACTCGAGCGAACAGTTCGCGCGGCGCCGCAGTCAACATGAAAGCTTTGAATAGATTTTGGATGAACAGATACGCCTGTACAGACATCTTTTATCATCAGTGTGTCTGTTTTATTTTATTAGGAATAAAACAATATTTATCAACATTGCTCTTTTGAACTGTTCTTAAATTTTCTCATATTTTATAACATAAAGACATTCAATGAGTTAATCTATGGCAATGTACATCAGTCCCTAACCAACAATATGTAGAAATGTGTCCGCATTATGCACAGAAATGAAAGAGTGAACACAAAGTTTGATGTAAAAATGTATTAAATCATCAAACAATAGTTTGAAATGCATCCATCACGTGCATCTGCTTCACAAGAGCGATGTATTCTACATCTCCATGTTTTGTGCATGCAGTAGGCGAACATTCCATCTCCTTTTTTGCCCTTTTTTTTAAAGAACCAACAACACAAAATCTCATACGTTTCCTTGTCAAGCACAGTGGCGCCTCCAGAAATGTTTCATAGGGGTGGTCAGATGGGGCCACTTAAAATCTTGGGTTGGCACAGCAAAACTATAAACCATAATTTCAGAGTTGTATTCTACTGTTGTAGTAAACCGACCTGTAGAAAACTATCTAAAAGACTTAAGGAAACTTCTACTGATATACTTGTTATATTTAATGTTACTAATGATATAATGTGCATAGACTAATAACAGTACAGTTAACATTTTGAGTTGCACAACAATTCTGTTTTATTTTGCTATTATATTTGCCATAAGGTGTACATTTATTTTAAACAAAACAGTTACTGGGGAGAAGCAGATACTGGCAGATACAATTTCTCATCAGTCATGGTACTTCTCAAGGCAGTTTTGATTAACTTAAGCTTAGAAAAACTGCCCTCACATGATGCAGTGCTCACGGGTAGTGCAACTGCAATTTTGCACAGTTTAAACATTTGGTGGAAGACCTCCTAAAATGGCTCCACTACTTTGCTTCCTCTCAAGAATGCACTTAAGCTGGGGGATCTCATATTGTAGATCATCAGTACTGCAGTTGTATTGTGAGGCATATGGAAACCCTACATCTTTCTCACAAAATATGGCACTGCATGGATTCAAAGCCTGTCTCCCTTTCATTATCACACAATTTTCATTAGAAAATCTTCTCTTCACCTCAGAGAGAAGCACATCAATAACTGGAATGAATGAACCTGTCCGAAAGGACTCTTTCTCTGTGTTCTCTTGTCTTTGAACTATTGGAGTGAACCAAGTAATGCCCTTCAAGCAAAGAGCTTGGTCTGACCTGACGGCCTGAAGGTGTGGCACTGATGTTGCATTGCTCAGTAAGAGTTAAAGTATTGTCCCAGATGTCATTAAAGAGAGAGCCCTCTCTGTAACTCTCCAATGTGTCAACAAGAGAGTCAACAAGTGTGACTGCTGTGCCCAAATCAAGTTGTGGGGACTGTAAAATATCTGACAGATATTTTATCTCACCAAGAAACTGGTGAATGTTACAAGGAGGCTAACAAACTTGAGATTTATTTGGGCTTATAAACCTCTTGCCTCTAGAGCTCTGTCACCAATTTGCTCTTCTGATATTTCTTTTAGTAGACGTATGATGGCTGACAGTCTGTCTCTCACTGTCTTGCAACCATTATACCTACATGCCAACCGTGTCTCTATCAGTCTTTGTAACTCTCTTGGGGCCCCCTGAAACATCTCTGTACCTCAAGCCATCTTTGTTGCACATATGACCCTGACACAAAAATATAAAGTTTCTGCAAAAGAGAAGAGAAGCAATTAGCTTCAGGGATGCATTTCACACTGTCAACTAATACTAAATTTAAACAATGAGCATTGCAGTGCACATAAAAGCTAATGTGGCTTCTGATTTTATGCGTGCTTGCACACTGAGGCTCCGTCATATGCTTGCCCTACAAGGTGGTTTTTTTAGTCAAGACCATGCTTCTGCAAAATTTGAATTATTTTCTGTGAATGTGCTGCAGCATCAAGGCGCTGTGCTGCCTCAAAGTCAAGGAAGCTCTCACATACTGACCCATTGTAATAGTATCTTATTACAAAGGATCTCTGTTATGTTTTGCTTAGGTCTTTAGTCTCATCAACCAAAATATTGAAAGCCTCACTTTGGGAAACTTCACTAGTTACTGAAGTGCGGACCATTTCAGCTAGACAATCAATTATTTCATTTTGTGTGTCATGCCCAAACTGTTGCATTTCTTTGACTTGTCATTTTTCTTTTGACTGTGGGATTGTGTTTGGCTAGCAGTTCCATAATAGTGAGAAAGTTTCCTTTATTCTCACCTTCTGATTCTTTATGTGCTCTCTGTGCTATGTTCTGCGTAGCTGTGAGAAGCAGGGTTACTCCAACAACTTTAATGTACTCTCTATTTTCCTTCACTAATTTATTGTATTCCGCATTTAAAGAGGCTGAGAGAGAGGATGTGCTTGCACTGGATTTTTCATACTCCATCCATCCATCCATCCATCTTGTTCCACTTATCCGGGGCCGGGTAGCGGGGGCAGCAGTCTAAGCAGGGATCCCCAGACTTCCCTCTCCCCGGACACTTCCTCCAGCTCTTCCGGGGGGACACCGAGGCGTTCACAGGCCAGCGGGGAGACATAGTCCCTCCAGCGTGTCCTAGGTCTTCCCCGGGGTCTTCTCCCGGTGGGACATGCCCGGAACACCTTCCCAGGAAGGCGTCCAGGGGGCATCCGGAAAAGATACCCGAACCACCTCAGCTGGCCCCTCTCGATGTGGAGGAGCAGCAGATCTACTCTGAGCTCCTCCCGAGTTACCGAGCTTCTCACCCTATCTCTAAGGGATCACCCAGTCACCCTGCGGAGAAAGCTCATTTTGGCCGCCTGTATCCGGGATCTTGTCCTTTCGGTCATGACCCAGAGCTCATGACCATAGGTGAGAGTAGGAAACGTAGATTGACCGGTAAATCGAGAGCTTCGCCTTGCGGCTCAGCTCCTTCTTCACCACGACAGACCGGTACAGCGACTGCATTACTGCAGAAGCTGCACCGATCCGTCTGTCAATCTCCCGTTCCATCCTTCCCTCACTCGTGAAACAAGACCCCCAGATACTTGAACTCCTCCACTTGAGGCAGGAACTCTCCACCTACCTGCAGTGAACAAGCCACCCTTTTCCGACTGAGAACCATGGCCTCAGATTTGGAGGTGCTGATTCTCATCCTAGCCGCTTAACACTCGGCTGCAAACCGTCTCAGTGCATGTTGAAGGTCCTGGTCTGATGGGGCCAGCACGACGACATCATCCGCAAAGAGCAGAGATGAAATCGTGTGGTCCCCAAACCCGACGCCCTCTGGCCCCTGGCTCCGCCTAGAAATTCTATCCATAAAAATTATGAACAGAACCGGCGACAAAGGGCAGCCCTGCCGGAGTCCAACATGCACCGGGAACAAGCCTGACTTACTGCCGGCAATGAGAACCAAGCTCCTGCTCCGGTTGTACAGGGATCGGATAGCCCCTAGCAGAGGGTCCCGAATCCCATACTCCCGGAGCACCCTCCACATGATCCCGCGAGGGACACAGGTGAATGCCTTCTCCAAATCCACAAAACACATGTGGATTGGTTGGTCAAACTCCCATGAACCCTCCAGCACCCTGGAGAGGGTATAGAGCTGGTCCAGTGTTCCACGACCGGGACGGAAACCACACTGTTCCTCCTGAATCCGAGGTTCTACCATCTGCCGGATTCTCCTCTCCAGGACCCTGGCATAGACTTTCCCGGGGAGGCTGAGAAGTGTGATCCCCCGATAGTTGGAGCACACCCTCCGGTCCCCCTTCTTAAAAAGAGGGACCACCACCCCAGTCTGCCAGTCCAAGGGCACTGTCCCCGACCGCCACGCGATGCTGCAGAGGCGTGTCAGCCAAGACAGCCCCACAACATCCAGAGACTTGAGGTACTCAGGGGGGATCTCATCACCCCTGGTGCCTTGCCACCGAGGAGTTTCTTGACCACCTCAGTGACTTCAGCCCGGGTGATGGGCGAGTCCGCCTCCGAGCCCTCGGCCTCTGCTTCCTCAATGGAAGACGTGGCGGCGGGATTGAGGAGATCCTCGAAGTATTTCTTTCACTGCCCGATGATATCCCCGGTCGAGGTCAACAGCTGCCCCCCTCCACTGTAAACAGCGTTGGTAGGGCACTGCTTCCCCCTCCTGAGCCGTCGAACGGTTTGCCAGAATTTCTTCGAGGCCGACCGATAGTCTTTCTCCATGGCCTCACCGAACTCCTCCCAGGCCCGAGTTTTTGCCTCCCCAACCACCCGGGCTGCAGTCCGCTTGGCCTGTCAGTACCTGTCAGCTGCCTCGGGAGTCCCACAAGCCAGCCAGGCCCGATAGGACTCCTTCTTCAGCTTGACGGCATCCCTTACTTCCGGTGTCCACCACCGGGTTCGGGGATTGCCGCCTCGACAGGCACCGGAAACCTTACGGCCACAGCTCCGAGTGGCTGCGTTGACAATGGAGGTGGAGAACATCGTCCACTCGGACTCAATATCTCCAGACTGCCTTGGGATCTGGTCGAAGCTCTGCCGGAGGTGGAAGTTGAAGATATCTCTGACAGGCTATTCGGCCAAACGTTCCCAACAGACCCTCACAGTACATTTGGGTCTGCCGAGTCTGTCCAGTTTTTCATACTCTACCCATGCTAACATTGCATTAGTACCTGCTTCAGATTTGGCATGACCTTAAAGTCCCCCATCCATGAAGGTTGCCTTTTTCCAATGTTTGAACCCGTCTTCTGATGTAAATACCGAATCACCTGAGGAGGGGAGACTGAAGTAGCGGCAGGCATAACAGTAGGCAGAGTCTTTACTCTGAGAGTATTCCAGCCATTGATGTGTGTTGTACCAGTCTTTAGAGAAGCATCGTCTTCTGTCCCCTTTATAGGTACGAGGGAAGATTTTCAGATGTGGCTGCTTGGGCTGCTCTGCTCTTGACTGGGAGATATCTTTAATGAAACAAGATCAGTTATTCTTATATTAAAATAATAATGATAATAATAACAATAATAATAAAAAGCCCCTCTTGTAATTATCAATCATAGCTGTAATAATGGCCTATAGGCATTTCCATTCAGACTAATAAAACTCAACTACTAACAAACATGGTAACACTTTAGAATACGGTATCTTACTTATTGTATAACTAATAAGGAATTATTGAAGAACTAATGGGTAATTCTGCATTAACTACTTCTTCACTACGCTTAACTACTAAGGAAGATGTATTAACTAATCAGTATGTAATACAATTGTATTATTATGTTAAGTAACATTTAGTTTTTCAATAAAAAATGAATTCTGCCATAACTCCTGAAGAACTACTACTAATTATCTACTCATTAAGGTTCAAGAAAAATAAACTAAGTAACTACTAATGAACAGTCATACAAATCTAACCTCATATTAGTTTTTATATTTTATATACAGCACTGTGTGTGTTTGTTTTTCTCAGCATAAATGCCATTTAGTAAATTCATGTATTATAAAATTATATTACATACTGATTAGTGTATGCACTAGGGATCCACTGGGACGGTTTGCAGCCGAGTGTGAAGCGGCTGGGTTGAGAATCAGCACCTCCAAATCTGAGGCCTTGGTTCTTAGTCGGAAAAGGGTGGCTTGCTCACTTCAGGTAGGTGGAGAGTTCCTGCCTCAAGTGGAGGAGTTCAAGTATCTGGGGGTCTTGTTCACGAGTGAGGGAAGGATGGAACGGGAGATTGACAGACGGATCGGGGCAGCTTCTGCAGTAATGCAGTCGCTGTACCAGTCTGTCGTGGTGAAGAAGGAGCTGAGCAGCAAGGCGAAGCTCTCGATTTACCGGTCAATCTACGTTCCTACTCTCACCTATGGTCATGACCTGTGGGTCATGACCGAAAGGACAAGATTGCGGATACAGGCGGCCGAAAAGAGCTTTCTCCGCAGGGTGGCCGGGCGATCCCTTAGAGATAGGGTGAGAAGCTCGGTCACTCGGGAGGAGCGCAGAGTAGATCCGCTGCTCCTCCACATTGAGAGGGGCCAGCTGAGGTGGCTCGGGCATCTTTTCCGGATGCCCTCTGGACGCCTCCCCTGGAAGGTGTTCCGGGCATGTCCCACCGGGAGAAGACCCCGGGGAAGACCTAGGACATGCTGGAGGGACTATGTCTCCCGGCTGGCCTGGGAACGCCTCGGTGTCCCCCCGGAAGAGCTGGAGGAAGCGTCTAGGGAGAGGGAAGTCTGGGCATCCCTGCTTAGACTGCTTCCCCCACGACCCGGCCCCGGATAAGGGGAAGAAGATGGATAGATGGATGGATGGATACTGATTAGTTAACACGTCTTCCTTAGTAGTTAGTGACTTAAGTTTTAATAAATAATTACTTATTCAATAATTGCTTATTAGTTATGCAGTAAGTAAGATACAGTATTCTAAAGTGTTACCATAAACATGAATCAAAAAGCTTTCAGTGATTATGTCATGATTTGTAATTTAATGGGAACACACTAAACAAAACATACATTTCTCCAGATGATGCTACTATCTAGGCTAGCCATCAATTTCATTATTAGGGCCACGTGATCGTTACTTCACCTGTTGGTCCAGGAACACGTCTAACACCTGCTTTTGACGTGTCCTGCCACACTTCTGTGACCAATGGAGCTGACTGTCCCTGGGCTGCTGCTGTCTGTTTTTCCTCGTCATTGTGTTCTGCTGGCTGTGTATCTTTGTCATGCTGCTCCGTCTGTTCCTTTCCTCCATCCTCCTCCTGCTCACTATTACTAAGCCTCAGTTGCTCCCCAGCCATCTCTTTCACTCCTCCTTCTGTACTTTTCTTCTTAAAATAAGAAGAGATGTCTGTGGACTTTCTCTTCATTGCCTGAAATTTGACATAACATATACATGCACCAGCTAACGGCGTTAGCTAGGTAACTCTTGTCAAAACGTGTCAAAGACACGTCAAAAAGCTGATGTAACAGTATACTGTAACTATTTGACATTTAAAAAGCACGTCACGACACATAATTCCCCGTCTTCTTTCACTAAACAATATTTTTGACTTATTTACTCACCGGTAGTCTTCTTGGTCTTCTTTCTTAACTTCTGAAATTGTTGACTGACGGGCACGCGCTGAGCTGTTTCTGCGCAACTGCGGCATTGACGGAGGGGCGGGGGAAGGGCGGACTACTGTGTGCGATCGAACGTCTAGAGCGACTTGCCTGCCTGGCCATGCATTAGGGATGAAATGCATAGCTGATGCTAGTAAAATGTATACTGGCCAGTGGAGTGGCCAGGAGTCGGCCACCCCCTGGTGAAGCTACTGGTCAAGCAGCTGCTCGCAAGACGCCATTCTGAATTATCTGACGTAATTCCGGTAAAATTCCTACTTTACTTCTACTTCCTGCGGATTTACAGAAAAAAATTGTTTGTCTGCCCCCTGTCGTTTCAAAGAATATCTCAACGGCAAACGCATCAAGTATAAACGTCTCGTCCGTTTGGAGATTTGATCGTGCGTTCAGCGGAGGCTCTTGAAGCGGAGCCAGACTCGTGTATAAACATGCCTTTATGATGATCATATCTAACACTTCACTGACCCTCCACTGACTAAACACACTGCTCTCCTCCATGTTGTTATGATTAAACACATGACACAGTAGGTCACACAAGCCCAGAATTATGACTCTGGTCGATGTAGAATGAATACTGATATAACCGTTCAGAATGAGGTCACATTGCAGAACATCAGACCTGTATCTGATTAAGGACCACATATGTCTCAGATCAGATTTAAAAAGATCTGATTCCATGTGGTTTGTCCTGTTCACACTGACATGCAGTCAACATATCTGGGTCACATATGAGCAAAAAAATGTGATTTTGGTGGCAGTGTGAACGTAGTCTATATGACAAATATGTGACTCAGTTTGTGAAAACCCAGCTGAAATAATTTTTTGTGATTTACTGATTTCAACGTTGATTCTTGTTATCTGTGAATTAGATTTTGAGCCTTTAGTCTGGTTTTCACAGACTGGATCACATATGAAAACGTAAGAGCCGGTGGTCCAGTGAACTGTGTGCAGACATGTTGAACAGCGGCACTTTGATCGACCAGAGTTTGAGTCCTGTCTCATGGTCCTGTTCCTCCGTCTCTCATCCCATAACGTCCTGTTTTTCTAAACTGTCCTTTCAAAATAAAAGCTGAAAAAGGCAGAACATTTTGATTCACCTCAACACATTAAAGACTGCAAATTTATTTAACACTAGTTTTGTTTTAAGTTTGTTCAAAGTTATTAATGTAAATTTTGTAACAGTCAGTTTTATACGTTTGTCTTCAATTATATTTGTTTTGGTTGAGGATGATTTGTCTTGAGTTACAGTAACACACATTCTTCACAAGGGAGTGAATGATGAGAGTTAAACTCAGTCTGTGAGCACAGGACCGTGATGAATTCTCACACAATTATCTCTGTTCTCTCAACTGTTCAACACTCACTCACACAATTCTCTCTGTTCTCACAACTGCTCAACACTCACTCACACAATTTTCTCTGTTCTCACAACTGCTCAACACCCTCTCACACAATTCTCTCTGTTCTCACAACTGCTCAACACTCACTCACACAATTCTCTCTGTTCTCTCAACTGGTCAACACTCACTCACACAATTCTCTCTGTTCTCACAACTGCTCAACACCCTCTCACACAATTCTCTCTGTTCTCTCAACTGCTCAACACTCACTCACACAATTATTTCTGTTCTCTCAACTGCTCAACACTCACTCACACAATTCTCTCTGTTCTCACAACTGCTCAACACTCACTCACACAATTCTCTCTGTTCTCACAACTGCTCAACACCCTCTCACACAATTCTCTCTGTTCTCACAACTGCTCAACACTCACTCACACAATTCTCTCTGTTCTCACAACTGCTCAACACTCACTCACACAATTCTCTCTGTTCTCACAACTGCTCAACACTCACTCACACAATTATCTCTGTTCTCACAACTGCTCAACACTCACTCACACAATTCTCTATGTTCTCTCAACTGCTTAACACTCACTCACACAATTCTCTCTGTTCTCACAACTGCTCAACACTCACTCACACAATTCTCTATGTTCTCTCAACTGCTCAACACTCACTCACACAATTCTCTCTGTTCTCTCAAGTGCTCAACACTCACTCACACAATTCTCTCTGTTCTCACAACTGCTCAACACTCACTCACACAATTCTCTATGTTCTCTCAACTGCTCAACACTCACACAATTCTCTCTGTTCTCTCAACTGCTCAACACTCACTCACACAATTCTCTCTGTTCTCTCAAGTGCTCAACACTCAGTCACACAATTCTCTCTCTTCTCTCAACTGCTCAACACTCACTCACACAATTCTCGCTGTTCTCTCAACTGCTCAACACTCACTCACACAATTCTCTCTGTTCTCTCAACTGCTCAACACTCACTCACACAATTCTCTCTGTTCTCACAACTGCTCAACACTCACTCACACAATTCTCTCTGTTCTCTCAACTGCTCAACACTCACTCACACAATTCTCTCTGTTCTCAAAACTGCTCAACACTCACTCACACAATTCTCTCTGTTCTCACAACTGCTCAACACTCACTCACACAATTATCTCTGTTCTCTCAACTGCTCAACACTCACTCGCTAACGGAGTTGACTTCTCAGATTTTGGCGGCAATGGCTGATGTCTCGTCTCCTTTCATTGGTCACTTTTAAAACACACAGTCACACACCGTCTCTGTCGTGTATCTTAATGATCACCTTGCTTTAACTATGTGTTAGAACTTAAGCAAGTGCAATTTTGAGTTCTTACATCTGTCAATGAAATTTATGGGTTATAATATAGTTGAACTTACATTTCATGTATTACCTTTTTAAATTCAAAGGTACTATAATGATATTCAATTAGATTCATTGAGATTTTGTTTATAAAGCTCTTTTCAGAATTGTCATTGTTTTAAAGCAACTTTACCTTTATAATAATTAAAATGATAAAAGTAAAAGATGAGGAAAAATATACATTAGACAGTATATTGTAAGTTTTTCTCTGTTCAATATTCACTAATGGACCTTCACAGAAATAAATACTTTGTTAGATTGTCAGTAAAACCCTTGAGAGAGACCAGACTTAAGCAGGAGAGCCAGTTCTCCTCTGTCATATTAAAACAGCACTGCTGCAACTACAGAGATAATGATGTCAACTGTTATTAACCCACTGAGAAGTGAAAAGAGAAAAAAACTTGTGCGGATAGAAATATTCTGGTAATATATGAGAATAATGTCTCCTGGACTCATTTCATTTGAGCTATCTAATAACATTGGAAGGGTCTACTGCTATAACCAGCTGTGCTGTGATTAAAACAAATAAAGCAAATGCTTTAAATGGCATTTTAGAGAGTAGATCTACATCATATTGTCATTTATAATAACTTCAGATTCATATAATATGTATGTTTATATAATACAATGTTTTATATAATATAATGTTTATATAATATAATGTTGTAGCTGTTTTAACACACATTTTGTATCAATTATGTTCATTAAAACCTTTAACAATACAACAGCATTTATTAATACACATTACCAAACTGTTTCTTTTTAACTTATGTGGATTCATAAAGTCAAGGGCATCAGTAACACTGTAACCCAAGTTTAAAAACGGACAAATAAATGTATGGTGTTATGCCAAATGAGGAATTGTCTGTATAATGATTAAGATACACATCAGAGACTGTGTGTGACTGTGTGTTAAAAGTGACCAATGAAGGAGCAGAGAAATCATCCATTGACCCGCCCCCAAAGTCTCAGAAGTCAACTCTGTGAGGGAGAGAGTGATGTTTGTTTCTTTAGGAACTCAAACAAAACAACAAAGTAAAATCCAATGTTTTTTGTCACTAAATAGAGAATATAGTATGTAGACTATCTGTACACAGAAGCTGTGTTTATATGGACACAAAGGATTGAATTTAATCAGATTGTGCTGAAGGTAGTGTTTACATGAAAGTAAAATGAAGTGATCTGATTGATGTGTGTGTTTTTACATGACAGGCTTCAAATCTGATATAACCTGCTGACATGAGCACACTGCACAAGTGTTCACCTAAATACACACTAAAACAGAAGTTGTGGTTCAATAAGGTTGATCTAAACTGTCACTTTCCCAGGAGTTAGCAGCTGGAATATAAGAATACTACATGAAAAGAAGTGAGTTCTAGACCTTAGAAAGTAAAGCTGTAAAAGAGGTCTTATAGAGTACAGCTGCTCCCACAGAGGTGTTTGTGACCCAGAGAACACCATCAGCTTTAACAGCTCATCTCAGTCTGAAAGAGAGAAACTGAAAAGATTTGAGACTCTTGTCACTGAAAATATCTTTCAGGGTATAATGAGCACAATCACCTCAGGCTTTAAAACACAAGGTTTTATTACTACACGGATCAAGGGAGGAAAACTTTTGGATTTGTGTTTCTCTGCATCTTTAAGAGACAATAAAGCTGATTTATTATAATTAATTGTGAAACAAAAATGTTGAAAAGATTGAAGCATTCAGGAACAAACACAGAAATATTGGAAACAGAGCAAAATCTTGACATCACAAAGAGAGATTTGACATGAGGTATTGACACAAATAATGGGTTGTATTGTTGATGACGGCTTCAGCCAATGACTCCACTGACAGAATGAAAAGCAAAGGCCATAGAGGACGACCTTGACGGGTATCACGATCAAGAGTGAAACATGACCACACTGAAGAGCCAGTGAGAATTTGAGCTATAGAGTGTTTCAACCATTCTGATAAATCTTCTCAATGAGTGTTGAGACTATATCCCAGATGACAGAAATGATTTCAGGGGGATTCCCTCACTGTCTGGACCTTTGTTCTTTGGCATCGAGTCCAGGACCAGTTTCACTTCATCAAGAGACAATTGAACATCTCCTGATAGTGTTCATCAAGTTTAGGAAGATGAAACTGCTGAAGGACAGATAGATGGAAGTGTTCAGAAGAACTTTTAAAGCTCTGATTTATATCTCAGGGTTGGGTGGAGAAAACACTGTCTCTTTTACAACATGTTTGTTTGCTCTAGATTCCATCTGTTTGATCCATCATGCTCATCATTTACTTGACCTCTTACCAATGAAATCATGAGATTGTCTCGTGTGATGTTGAAGGAATTCAGCTCTGTGTTGATGGATCCAACTATAGATATGACTCTTATAGATGCAAAGAGTCCAGTTTCACTAGATCGGTCTAAATCTGTACTCAAATATCAGCTCTGGTGTGAGTGAATAGTTCAAATCAACCACAAGGCAGATACAGAAGAGAAGAACAGCAGCGTGACACCAAGTGATGTGAATAAAATGAAAATAATTCAGTGAATAATCTCAGTTGTGCTTCAATGCTCAGTTTTGCTTCGTCTGACTAGAAACAGATTCAATATGTATTATTATACCACACAAGAAGGAGATTTGAAAACATTGTCTCGTGACGTTATCATGAGCCTTGAGATGGAGAAAGAATACAGCACCCAACATAAGATTCAACAAGATTAAAAAAAGGACAAAATGTGACAAATAATATGAACAAGAGTGAATAATAAAATGATCAAATAAATGAACGATTATAAAGAATTTGTTAAAAGTACGAAATGCATACAACTTAGTAAATATATAATGGAATTAATGATCAATGAAATAAAATAAGAAGCAAATGTATGTTTCTGCTAAGATCTATGGGTGTAAAAGTGTTATCTTCAGCTCAGATTTAAGTGAAGGTCATTTCTCTCTTTGTTTGGCAGAAAGTGTTGACCTTATCTCTTCAGCTCATTTCTGCTGCCGCTCCTAGATTTCTGAGGAAAAGAAGAAAAACACACACATTTCCCTCAAATAAAATATTTTGTTACCTCCCAAAAGGATGGATGATTATTTATCAAGTGAATAAACTCGACTAGAGAAGTACACAGCTGTGATCAAAGTTCTTGACTGTGGAGTAAAGTATCAGATTCATTTAGAAACGAAATAGCGTTGTGTGTTGTTCACAGTAACACAACTATTCTGCTTTTTTAAGAATGATTTTAATCATTGAAATAGTGAGAAAACAGTCATAATATGACAATGAAATCTAATAATCTTTCTTGTTTATTGAACTGTAGAAAATCATTTACTTTTACAATGGGGATGACATTAGGAATCATTGATATTAGGTGTCATTCTACATAGCTTTTGCGTCCTTACAAGGCAAAACAAAAAGACGATGACACTTAACATGCTAATTAATGCAGAAAATCTTCGACTCTAAAAATGTATATTTTCGGAAAAAAATGTGAGTTGTGGTTCATGTCAAACTGCGGCACTGGGCATTCACTGAGGTGAAGAAAAGTAAAGCCACGAACCAATCTAACCAATTGCCATGTCTGTAAAATTTTCTGATTCAGAGATATACGTCTGGCTAAACGGTTACTAGGCTAACCTGTTTGGTTGCAATGGGCTTGGCTTAGCATCTGCCAGTTGATGACGCTCTATGAATGAAACGAACCAACCCCCATGTCTTTAAGATGTTCTGACACAGAGATATAGTTATTGCAAATGGTTGCTACGCTAACCTGTTTGGTTGCTTTGGGCGTGGCTTAGCATCTCCCTTAGCAGCTCTTCCGTATTTGACTCAGGTAAGTACTGTTCATCTTCTTCTTCAGTCACAGAGCAAACCATCAAAATCTGTGCCTCTCTTTCCATCCTCGGTGTCCACTCCTTCAACAGGTTAACATGAAGAATCCGTCCGGCTTTATCTTGTGCAGACATAGCAATCTCATATGTCGTGGAGCTAAGCTTTCTTCTGACCTCATAAGGTCCTTGCCATTTAGCTAGCAAGTTACTTTCTCCAGTGGGCAACATCACCAACACCTTTTGCCCAATCTGCAAATTCCTCGCTCGGGACTTCAGATTATACCAGGTCCGCTGTTGCCCTTTTGCCTTGCCCAAATTCGTCTGTGCTAGGTTAGCCATTTTCTGGAGCACATGCAATACATACGAAACAACATTATGAGGTTCCTTATCCTCAGAATTTCCTTCCCATACCTCTTTGAGCAAAGTTAGCGGCCCCCTGACTTCACGACCATACAGCAGCTCAAAGGGTGAGAACCCAGTGGAGGCCTGAGGAACTTCCCTGTATGCAAATAGGAGATATGGCAGCCAACGATCCCAGTCTTTGCCAGTTTCATCCACAAACTTTCGGAGCATCTGCTTAAGAGTTTGATTAAAGCGTTCAGTAAGTCCATCAGTCTGAGGGTGGTAAGGTGTAGAACGCAGGCTTTTAATTCCCAGCAATCGGTACACTTGTCTCAGTAGAGTTGACATAAAGTTGGTACCTTGGTCGGTCAAAATCTCCTCACAAAACCCGACCCTCGAAAACAACTGAACCAGACACGTTGCTACAGTCTTGGCCTTCACAGTCCTTAGAGGAAACACCTCTGGGTACCTTGTGGCATAATCTGTTATCAGTAACATGAATCGAGTATTGGAACTGCTCTTCTCAAGAGGTCCTACGACATCCATTCCTATTCTCTCAAATGGCGTACCAATAATGGCCAGTGGCTGTAACGGTGCTCTCATAGGTCGCTGCAGTGATACCTTTTGACACTCTGGACAACTTTTGCAGTATCGGGCTACTTCCTTTTCCAGACCAGGCCATTAGAAGTATCTCTTAATCCGAGCAGTGGTCTTGTTCTTCCCAAGGTGGCCAGCCCAAGGAACAGAGTGGCTCAGTCGTAAAACAACTTCCCGAACACACTGAGGGACCACCAGCTGTCTACGTGCACCGATCTGACGATAAAGTATTCCCTTCACCCGCACAAATGTCCCTATGATGTCCTCCATACTTTCTCCTCCAGCATCTTTAGCTCCACTCAAACACCTTGCCAGACTTGCATCCTCCTGTTGCATTTTTACAATTTCTGTTGGCACCCTGAAATCCACAGGAAGTTCGTATGAGACATCTTGTATCTTAGTAGCATTAAATTTGACCTTGTCTCCTTTCTTCTTGTTTCTTGACTTCCTCCGTTTTGACGCCCCAGTCTCAATCTCTTCACCGAAGAATGGTAGACTGCTCAACATAGGCTCATGATCCTCACCTTGGTTTGCTTTTGAACGTGTAACTGCCACATTACATTTTTGTGCTGGAGACAACAGTTCAAACAATGCAGGTATATCTCTTCCCAAAATCACAGGATATGGTAGGTTCTCACCAACTCCCACCTTCAATACATACATCTGACCCTTTACCTTCAAGTATATCCAGGCGGTCTGAAGCATCCTTTCATCTCCATGCACACATCGAACAAGCAAGTGACTGGCTGAATCGATCGAAGAGGATGATAAATAATAAATAAACCTCTTATCCATTAGAGTTTGATCACTGCCGGTATCAATAAGAGCAGTCAGCATTCTCTGCCCGTTCTCCACCATCGTCGTTCTCTGACGTTGTGTCTCTGCAGGAACTGTAAGCACTCTTGGGACAAGACATATATGCGAAGACTGGACAGGATTCTTGGGACAGTTTGGCTTAATATGACCTTCTTGCACACAAGTGACATTTCATCGGCCATCTACAAGTCATACCTGGCCCACCTGGCCATCTCCTGGGATGGTTCTTTCCTTGTTCTTCTACTTTCGGCCGACTCTGCCCTAAGTCACCAGATCGTTGCGCAACTCCTTGCCTATACCTCCAGCATATGTTCTTTCCCCTTGCTGCTACAAACACGTCAAACCAGGTAGCTGCTTCTGCCACTGATTCAGGGTCTCGTTCTCGAATCCATATCTGAAGCTCAGGAGACAGCATTCAGAGGTACTGCTCGAGTACCATGATTTCACTCATCTCTTCTACAGTCTTCCCTTTCGGTTGTGTCCATTTTGAAAACAGCTCCTTCAGTCGGCTATATAGCTCCTTTGGACTCTCTTCAGGATGCACAGTCACAGAGCGAAACCTCTGACGATAGGTCTCAACATTTATGTCAAACCTCTTTAAAATTGCAGCTTTCACCTTCTCGTAATCCGTAGATTCATCCACGTCCATATTCACGTAAGCCGCTCGAGCCTTTCTAGCCAACAATGGTATCAAATGCCAGATCCAATCTGTTTTGTTCCATCTGCAGGCAAATGCAATCCACTCGAATGTGACTAGAAAGTGCTCCACGTCATCGTTTTCTCCAAGTTTCTCCATTTTAGGCATTTGTGTAACGGGTAGACTCACACGGTCCACCGCCTGCACAGTACCCCCTTGAATCACTGGCATTCCATCTCTGCCTGGGGAATTGGCTTTCGACCATCCAGAATCTTCCGGAGTTCCTCCACCGTGCAAATCAGGGTCGAGAGTCGTAGGTATGGGAGTTGTACATGCTTGGACCTCCATCTGCAATAGACCAAACTAGTGCTGGAGAGCCCTGAAACGTCGTTCTTGTTCCACTTGCTCTCTTTGTCTTTCAGCTTCCCGGACGTCCATCCTAGCCATGTGAGCTCGGAACAAACTCGCCAGATCCTCCCCTGCAACATCTCTTTTTCCAGCCGCTGCTCCTTCCTCAACTTCATCCTCCATGTTCAACTCCTCTTCACCCCTTTCTTCCTCCTGTGGTACAGAGAGGCCTCGCTTCTTTACAGCTCGACTCATTGCAAGCACCAGAAGAAATAAAACAGCCACGAGGGGCAAAATAACACCTCCAAACTAACAAAACCGGCTTGCACCTTGAATAACCAGATTTAAGGATCCCACCGCTGCCACCATCTGTGAGGGACCGACCGGTCAAGGTAAACAACTCACGAGTCCCACTTGTTCATTTTTCGGGATCTTACTCAGTTTCTCTAGGTAACAAGCCTGGTGCATCTTAAAGGAAACTCAGAGAACAAATTTCAGCAGACAATGGAGACTTTAATCAAGCATTTCCACAGATCACCTTATCACATCTGTGCCTGCTAATCAATCTCTCAAACAATCTTTCCACCACTCTTAAAAAGGGAATGGATGAGCTCATCACCACAAGGAAAGGGGGAAATAATAAATTCCAAATATAACAAATAACATCACACTTTAAGACAAACATTATACAACAAGCACATCTATAATAATGACAAATAATCTAAAATGAGGGGGGATCACGTGACCCTTCGACGGTGATGCAGGCTTAGTTTTTCGCTCCGCTCACTTCGCCAAATTTCTTGCGATCCTGTCAGTGTACTTTGAACCACTCTACATTGGGCCCATCATGAATGCTAAGGCAGACAAAGGAGATCGGAAAAGGGAGATTGAGCACTCGCCAATGAAGAAAAAATTCAGAGATTCCGCCATCTCCAGTGAGGACCTGGACAGTGCTATTGCTAACCGCATGGAACTAGCATTTAAAGAACACCAAAGCACTTTGAATTCGGTTGTGAACTCGGCAGTAAGAGATGCGATGGACGCCGTGCTGATTCCAGCATTGCGCGAACTGCGCGAGGACATACTAGCGACCAATAAGTCTGTTAAAGAGCTGAGAGAGGAGTTTGAGGCCATAGTTACCAAAACGAAGCAGACACGTGACCGTGTTGATTCTGTTCAGGCAGCGGCGTGGGAAGATACGAGAACAGTCACGGGCTTAAAGGATCAGCTGGAGCGACTCACCGAGAAGATGACAGATATGGAGGATAGGTGCAGGCGGAACAACGTGAGACTGGTGGGACTCCCAGAAGGGATGGAGGGTCCAGATGCAGCTAGTTTCCTCCGAGTTAATCTTTCCAAGTGGATTCCTTCCTTGAGGGGCCGTGACATTGAGATTGATCGGGCGCATCGCGTGTATGATGGAGGGAGGGGCTCCGACCGGCCGCGCACTCTCATCTTCCGTGTGCTGAGATGGCATGACAGATCAGATATCCTGAAAGGTGCTCGGCAGGCGTATCCGGTGAAGTGCGAACGGAACAATGTCACACTGATGTTTTTTCCTGACTTTAGTCCGGCTACAGTGATCAGGAGAAAGGCATTCGGTCCAGTTCTGAAGAAGATGACAGCACTTGGTCTTCAGCCCTTCCTCATTTATCCAGCGGTGATTAAGCTACGTCAAAATGGAGAACAGAGAAGCTTCGATTCCCCTCAGAAAGCGGAGGATTTTATCAGTTCCATGTCTCGGCAGAAGTCGTACGCCGCCGCTCTTCGGGGGGGGGGAGCAGCGGCCGCTGTTTCTCCAGCTCGACGGGAGGGGCGTGACGGCCGGGATGGACCTGGCCCTAGCTGCCCAGAAGGGGATGATAGCAGGATGAGCACGGAAGCTTGTTAAGCTTATTGTTTGCGTTTTCTTCTCTTATACTGGGATATTGTCCTTATTTATCCGGTACGACGATCTCTTTGCTGGTAAGACTGACACTCCACTTGTCTGCTTTGGAGGGGACTAATGGAGAGTAGGTTTAATTACAGTGTATGTATGTATATATATATATATATATATATATGTATATATATATATATATATGTGTATATGTGTATTTTTTTTTTTTTTCTGGCTGTGTGAGCCTTTCGGGAAGCATGTCTTGCGTTAGGGTGGATCGGTCACAACCTATCACTGTTTTTTGTTGATCAGTCAGACCTATGTTCTCGGTAATGTGCGGTCTGAGTTGTTCTTTGTTTATGGTTATCGGTTGTTCATATTTTTATGTTGTTTTTGACAGCAGACATTTGTACTTTTATTTACTTTACATTATCTCTAAAGGGATTTTTCCTATAGGAGGTTCGGTATCTACATTGCACATCAGTGTTTACGGGTTATTTACGGAATGGAAGTGCTTCTGTTTTTTTTTTTTTTGTTCTTTGCATTTATTGTGTACAATCTTGGGATTTTGAATATTCAATGCATACCTTAAATATTTTATCACTGAATGTGAACGGTTTAAATTCTGCAGTTAAAAGAACCCGTGTATTAGAATATTTACACCGTAAATCTATCTCCTGCGCCTTAATACAAGAGACACACTTAAAACAATCCGACGTGGCACGTTTCCAGAATAAGTATTACAAATTAATAGCTTTTTCCTGCGCCCAAAATAAAACTAAGGGGGTGCTTATCCTTGTTAACAGGAAGTTAAATTTAACAATTGAACACCTTGGTAGTGATGAGAAGGGTAGATTTGTTTTTATCCGATGCAAAATATATAATAACAGGTTAGCATTGGTCTCCATTTATGGTCCGAATGAGACAGACAGTACATTCCTTACACAGATTTCCAAAACTCTACTTGAGGAGATTGATTGTCCCCTAGTGGTGGGTGGTGATTTTAATGCTGTCATAAATCCTGCTTTAGATAAGTCTCAATCTGATAAAACAGCCAATCCGTCCTCTAAATTATTGAATAAATTTATCACTGAGCTCAACTTAATCGATTTATGGAGAATTCAGAACACTAAAGCTAAGGACTTCACTTTTTTCTCTAATAGACACAAGACCTTCTCTAGGATAGACTACATATTTCTTAGCCCATCTTTAATTTCATCTAATTCCTCTATATCTATATTACCAATTTTATTATCTGATCATTCTGCTATGTTATGCAGTGTTCCTCTTTCCGATGTCAAAGCCAAGTGCCCTAGATGGCGCTTTAACATATCATTATTAAGTAACCAGACTTTTATTACCTCTCTAAAAGAATATATTAAGGACTTTCTTGAGATTAATATGCCCTCTGATGTGGATCCTCAGATACTGTGGGAAACGACTAAGTGTGCTATACGAGGTTTCTGTATATCTTTCTCTTCTACTCTTGCCAAAGCGAGAACTCACCAATTTACACAATTAGAAAATAAAATCCAATCATTACAAAACCTACAAAAACAACATTTTACTGAGCAACAGGCTACACAACTATCCTCTTTAAAAGAAGAATATGATTTGCTTTCACACTCAAAGGCAGAATTTATTTTACATAGGACTAGACAAAAATATTATTTTGAATCGGAGAGACCTAGTCATTTACTGGCCCTTAGGTTGAAAGAATGCGAGTCTAAGGCATATATTAGCGCAATAAAATCATCAGATGATCAGGTCACTACGAACCCTGTGGCAATTAACGACATATTTAAAGGCTTTTACACAAATCTGTATAAAGCCGAAACAGTTTTTGATGAACAAATTTGTAAGCAGTATTTAGATAAATTGGAACTGCCTCGGATTTCACAGATGGATAAAGAATCTTTGGAGGCCCCATTAGGTTTGGAGGAACTTCACATCTCTCTAAAAAGCCTTCAAAAGTGCAAATCGCCAGGTTTAGATGGCCTCCCCCCTGAATTATATTTAGAAATTTGGGATTTGGTACGGATACTTATGCTTAACTCATTTAATTTTGCGATCGAACATGGGGCGTTTCATAGAGATCTAAAAACATCACTGATTTCATTACTTCTTAAAAAGGGAAAAGATCCATTAGACTGTTCCAGCTACAGACCGATTTCTCTTATCCCATGTGATCTAAAAATCTATGCTAAAGTTTTTGCTTCTCGTTTGGAGAAGGTAATTCACAGTCTGATCAAGGAGGACCAAACTGGTTTCATCAAGGGGCGCCATGCATCTGACAATATGTGTCGACTCCTTCATATTCTTGACTTTGCGGACTCCCACCCAACACCTTGTGCGGTCTTTTCACTTGATGCGGAAAAAGCCTTTGACAGGCTAGAGTGGAATTATATGTGGGCAGTTCAGCAATGTTTCGGCTTCGGGGAACACTTCGTTTCTATGATCAAGACATTATACCACTCTCCTGCAGCATCAGTCATAACTGGTAATATTATTTCCCCCTCATTCCCTTTACAGCGGGGAACGAGACAGGGGTGTCCACTTTCCCCCTTATTGTTTTGTCTATCTCTCGAACCCTTAGCACAAGCCATCAGGAAATCTGAAGTATCGATTAAGATTCATGACCATAATCATTGTATTTCATTATACGCTGATGATATTATTCTATATTTAGACCACTTTGATGTTTCAGTCTCTAGTGTAATTAAGGAGTTTGATAGTTTTAGTAGCCTATCAGGATATAAAATTAATTGGAACAAATCCGCTTTAATGCCAATTAACAATGTTAAGGTTAATTTTTCTATTCCCTCATTTATCCCTATCAAGGAATCTTTCATCTATTTGGGCATTACCATATATAAAAACATTCATAAGATTGCCAGAGACAATTTTAATAACATTTTAGTTAAGGTCAAAAATGACATTCAAAGATGGAAGAATCTTAAAGTCTCTATCCAAGGAAGAATCTCCACTGTTAAGATGAATTTGTTACCTCGATTTAATTTTTTTTTCTCTATGCTACCACTTTCTCCCCCTCCAGGTTACTTTAAGGAGATCAACTCTGTAATTTCTAAGTTTATCTGGAACGATAAATGTCCCAGAATTAAACTTACCACATCGCAACATCCTAATAGCGCAGGAGGACTGGCTGTACCAAATTTTGAATTATATTATTGGTCGTTCCAGCTTAAGGCCCTTCATAATTGGGTTGATCCTCAATCTACAGTTTCATGGAGGGGGATCGAAGCTGACAAGGTTAAACCAAATAGACTTCAAGATATCTTATTTACTGGCACAGGAAAAAAAGGGGATAATTATAAATTTGGTCCGGTTGTGGCTAACTCTATTAAAATCTGGAAACGGTTGAACGTCGGATAGGTGGACCCTTCAAATTCTGTAACAGTACACCTTTATGGCACAATTTGAACTTTGTATGTGGTAATCGTCCATTTGTCCAACCCTCTTGGTCCTCTTTAGGGGTGAACACGTGCGGTGATATGTATGATAACCAGGGCCTCTGTTCATTTCAGGCATTGAGAGCCAAATTTTGCCTACCAGCATCTGCATATTTTGTTTTTCTTCAATTACGTTCTGCTCGCAAAGCGTATGGCGTTCCTTGGTCCTCTTCCATTTCCTCTCATCCTATGCAGGACTGGATTGCACCACCTGCTGGTCGGCCATTTGTTTCCTTAATATATAATAAAATTATTGATTGTATTGCAAAACCTCTTTCTATTAAAACTATTTGGAATAGGGAATTATCTGATCTTAATTTATCTGTCGACTGGGAGAGAGTGTGGTCTAATCTCAGTTTGACATCTAAAAATCTTGCTCATCGTCTGAGTCACTTCAAAGTCATTCACAGAGCATATATAACTCCTTACAAAAGATTTAAAATGAAACTGCAGTCAAATTTTAACTGCCATATATGTAACACTACATCATCAGGCACTTTTCTGCATATGTTTTGGGAATGTCCTGTCATCAACAGTCTGTGGACACATGTAAATCTGGTTTTGTCATCATTACTGAGAATTGATTGGTCTGTTAACCCAAGTTTATGTCTTCTTAATGATGATTCTGATCTCTGTATTAGTTCAATGCAAAAGAGAATGTTGTTTGCTGGTTTTACAGCTGTGAAGAAGACAATAATTCAGAACTGGTTTACACCACGCATGTGTAGAGAGACATATTGGATCCATAACCTCCTGCAAATTGTCTCATTTGAATGTACAACGGCGCGAGTCGGTGGGGCCAGGCCTTCAACCATTGAGGCTTGGCAGTGTTTTTTGTTAAATATACGTAATTATTTAAAGGAGTAGCTTTTGTGTTCTTGTTGTCCTTCCCTCTCTCCCTCCCTTTTGATCGAACCTTGAGATGTTGAGTATGTGTCTGCTGTTTTGTTTTGTTTTATTTTGGATATTATGTTACGTTGTGTGTGAAAAAAATAATAATAAAAAATTGTTGATAACAAAAAAAAAAAAAAATCTAAAATGACTAAATAAACTCATGAATTTAAACCGAATGGAGGAGATAATTAGACAGTCCATTTCAAGATCTCCCCACGTCTCAGCTACAGATGGTCCATCCAAGCGGAATCACAATCGGATAAAACTCCGTTCCCGCACGGGCTCCAATCTTTGCCGGCTCCAATTTCTCCTGCAGACACCCCGCCATCCCGGCAACTCGTACAAAGAAATATGGTTTAGTTAAAGGTACGCAAAATCATAGATTAACTGATTTGTATGTGACTGCATAAATAAATGAAAACTATAGATTACTGCTGTCCTGTGTGGTTATTGTAAATAATACTTTAAACTATGAAATATACAAACAACGTGTCATAACCAAATGTAACTTATGGGCATGTTTGCACATGGGAGAAGTGTATGGATATCTGGGCTCACAACCGCGCGCAGATGTAAGTGTATCTATGTGTGTGCTTGAATACCCATACTTGTGTGGCTGATCTCTCAGTCCATCACAATCTGCCATGCCAGTATATGACACTCCGAGCTTTGAGTGAAACGAACCAACCCACATGTCTCTACTATGCTCTGATGCAGAGAAATAGGTATTGCAAAATGGTTGCTAGGCTAACCTGTTTGGTTGCTATGGGCGTGGCTTAGCATCTGCCATGCCAGTATATGATACTCTAAGTTATGAGTGAAATGAACCAACCCCCATGTTTCTACGATGTGCTGATGCAGAGATATAGGTATTCCAAAATGGTTGATAGGCTAACCGGTTTGGTTGCTATGGGCGTGGCTTTGCATCTGCCGTAACGATATATGACACTCTTAGCTAAGAGTGAAACAAACCAACCTTATGTCTCTACGATGTTCTGATGTAGAGACACAGGTATTGCAAAATGGTTGCTAGGATAACCTGTTTCGTTGCTATGGGCGTGGCTTAGCATCTGCCTTGCCTGTGTGTGAAACTCTTAGCTATGAGTGAAACAAACCAACCCCCATTTCTCAACGATGTGCTTTTGCAGAGACATAGGTATTGCTAAATGGTTGCTAGGCTAACCTGTTTGATTGCTATGGACGTGGCTTAGCATAATGATGTGTCTGTGATAGTGATTGGTTGCCTGAGTGAAATGAGCCCATCCCCTTGTCTGTAAGTGGTTGTACTGCAAACTTATTCAAGATAAGAGATTTATATATATATACACTAGATGCTCTTTACAAACTAACTTTTGTGTCTTTTGTGTCTTTTGTGACTTTTGTGTCTTTTGTGACTTTTGTGTCTTTTGTGTCTTTTGTGTCTTTTGTGACTTTTGTGACTTTTGTGTCTTTTGTGACTTTTGTGTCTTTTGTGACTTTTGTCTCTTTTGTGACTTTTGTCTCTTTTGTGTCTTTTGTGACTTTTGTGTCTTTTGTGTCTTTTTGTGTTTTGTTTATGTCATTTTGTTTTGTTGTATTTAGATTGTCGTTGTGTAATGTGACAGAAGAGTCTTGTGTAAGTTTGTCTTCATGTCTACAATCATCATCGTCTCTGAAAGAGCTGGACCTGAGTAACAATGATCTGAAGGATTCAGGAGTGAAGCTGATCTCTGATGCTCTCAAGACTCACAACTGTCAACTACACACACTGAGGTGTTTGTCTCTACACACTGATGTCACAATAGAAAAGTGAAGAGTTGTGTTGACATGTTTGTGTGTGTTTGTAGGTTGTCAGGTTGTATGGTGACAGATGAAGGTTGTTGTTCTTTGGCTTCACCTCTGAGTTCACAGTCGTCACACCTGAGAGAGCTGGATCTGAGCTACAATCACCCACAACACACAACACAACAGCTGCTCTCTCACACACTCAATGATCCAAACTACACAATCAAGTATGACACACAACACACACATGATTCATACAAACCAGACCAATGTCACATCATGTTTCTGTATTTAATGTGTTTGTGTTTGTGTAGTGTGAGTCATGGAGGAGAGAGAAGAATTACAGCAGGTCTACATAAGTGTAAGTCTACACACACACACACACACACACATACACACACACACATTGATTTAGTGATTGTTGTGTTGTTGTGTTAAAATGTGTGTTCTTGTGTTCAGATGCGGTTGATCTCACACTGGATCTTAACACAACACACACACACACAGATTGATTTAGTGATTGTTGTGTTGTTGTGTTATAAATGTGTCTTCTTGTGTTCAGATGCGGTTGATCTCAAACTGGATCTAAACACAACACAACACACACACACACAGATTGATGTAGTGATTGTTGTGTTGTTGTGTTATAAATTAGTCTTCTTGTGTTCAGATGTCTGTGATCTCACACTGGATCTAAACACAACACACACACATACAGATTGATTTAGTGGTTGTTGTGTTATAAATGAGTCTTCTTGTGTTCAGATGCGGTTGATCTCACACTGGATCTAAACACAACACACACACACACAGATTGATTTAGTGATTGTTGTGTTGTTGTGTTATAAATGTGTCTTCTTGTGTTCAGATGCGGTTGATCTCACACTGGATCTAAACACAACACACACACACACAGATTGATTTAGTGATTGTTGTGTTGTTGTGTTATAAATGTGTCTTCTTGTGTTCAGATGCGGTTGATCTCAAACTGGATCTAAACACAACACACACACACACAGATTGATTTAGTGATTGTTGTGTTGTTGTGTTATAAATGTGTCTTCTTGTGTTCAGATGCGGTTGATCTCAAACTGGATCTAAACACAACACAACACACACACACACAGATTGATTTAGTGATTGTTGTGTTGTTGTGTTATAAATGTGTCTTCTTGTGTTCAGATGCGGTTGATCTCACACTGGATCTAAACACAACACAACACAACACACACACACACAGATTGATGTAGTGATTGTTGTGTTGTTGTGTTATAAATTAGTCTTCTTGTGTTCAGATGTCTGTGATCTCACACTGGATCTAAACACAACACACACACACACAGATTGATTTAGTGGTTGTTGTGTTATAAATGAGTCTTCTTGTGTTCAGATGCGGTTGATCTCACACTGGATCTAAACACAACACACACACACACAGATTGATTTAGTGATTGTTGTGTTATAAATGTGTCTTCTTGTGTTCAGATGCAGTTGTTCTCACAGTGGATCTAAACACAACACACACACACACACATATTGATTTAGTGATTGTTGTGTTGTTGTGTTATAAATGTGTCTTCTTGTGTTCAGATGCGGTTGATCTCAAACTGGATCTAAACACAACACACACACACACAGATTGATTTAGTGATTGTTGTGTTGTTGTGTTATAAATGTGTCTTCTTGTGTTCAGATGTCTGTGATCTCACACTGGATCTAAACACAACACACACACATACAGATTGATTTAGTGGTTGTTGTGTTATAAATGTGTCTTCTTGTGTTCAGATGCGGTTGATCTCACACTGGATCTAAACACAACACACACACACACAGATTGATTTAGTGGTTGTTGTGTTATAAATGTGTCTTCTTGTGTTCAGATGCGGTTGATCTCAAACTGGATCTAAACACAACACAACACACACACACACAGATTGATGTAGTGATTGTTGTGTTGTTGTGTTATAAATGAGTCTTCTTGTGTTCAGATGTCTGTGATCTCACACTGGATCTAAACACAAAACACACACACACAGATTGATTTAGTGGTTGTTGTGTTATAAATGAGTCTTCTTGTGTTCAGATGCGGTTGATCTCACACTGGATCTAAACACAACACACACACACACAGATTGATTTAGTGATTGTTGTGTTATAAATGTGTCTTCTTGTGTTCAGATGCGGTTGATCTCACACTGGATCTAAACACAACACACACACACACAGATTGATTTAGTGATTGTTGTGTTATAAATGTGTCTTCTTGTGTTCAGATGCGGTTGATCTCAAACTGGATCTAAACACAACACACACACACACAGATTGATTTAGTGATTGTTGTGTTGTTGTGTTATAAACGAGTCTTCTTGTGTTCAGATGTCTGTGATCTCACACTGGATCTAAACACAACACACACACACACAGATTGATTTAGTGATTGTTGTGTTATAAATGTGTCTTCTTGTGTTCAGATGCGGTTGATCTCAAACTGGATCTAAACACAACACACACACACACACACAGATTGATGTAGTGATTGTTGTGTTGTTGTGTTATAAATTAGTCTTCTTGTGTTCAGATGTCTGTGATCTCACACTGGATCTAAACACAACACACACACACACAGATTGATTTAGTGGTTGTTGTGTTATAAATGAGTCTTCTTGTGTTCAGATGCGGTTGATCTCACACTGGATCTAAACACAACACACACACACACACAGATTGATTTAGTGATTGTTGTGTTGTTGTGTTATAAATGTGTCTTCTTGTGTTCAGATGCGGTTGATCTCACACTGGATCTAAACACAGCACACTATAGACTCAAAGTGTCTGAAGAGAACAGAAAGATCACACTTGTGGAAGAGCTTCAGTCGTATCCTGATCATCCAGACAGATTTATTCCTGGTGTGTGGTGTCGTCAGTTGTTGTGTAGAGAGAGTCTGACTGGACGCTGTTACTGGGAGACTGAATGGAGCGGATCAGGTGTTTATATATCAGTGTCATATAAAAGCATTGAGAGGAAAGTGAGGATTGACAGTTGGTTTGGATGGAATGAAAAATCATGGAGTCTGTGGTGCTCTAATAACACATTCACTGCACTTCACAATAATAATCCTACACTCATTAGTGTCTCTCCAGGTGTGTGTAAGAGAGCAGGTGTGTATGTGGACCAGTTTGCCGGCACTCTGTCCTTCTACAGCATCTCTGACACAAACACACTCACACACTTACACACATACTACACAACATTCACTGAGACTCTCTGTGCTGGATTTAGAGTGGATGATTATAACTCCTCAGTGCGTCTGTGTGACATGAACACCTCTATAGAGCCTCCTGTTAAACACTAGAGTGTGTGTGTGTGTGTCTGTGTGCGTGTGTGTGTGCGTGTGTGTGTCTGTGTGTGTGTCTGTGAGTCTGTGTGCAAATAAATCACAATAAGTGTCAATAATGAGTAAATCTATAGATCATAACACACATTATTAATCTGTTTGTGTGTCAATATTTGTCACGTCAGACTCTTAGTCACTAGTTTGTTTCATCAGAGACAAAAGTCTTGTGTGAGTGGAGGAAGATTGTCGTTGTAGTTTTCATCAGTTTCTTGTTTGTGTGTCACTGATGTGAAAGTTCTCATGAACAAGAGCAGATTCATCTTATAATGTGATAATGATATCATTCATTGGTGCAGATCAAGTCTTTTCAGCTCTTTTACTCTCTTTATCTTTCACTATTTCTTCTTTCCACACTGTCAAAAATCAAACAAGTGTTTTCTCTACAAAGATAAAAAAGTATCTTCAATATAAAGTTTTTTGTTAAAGGAACGAAGTTATTGTTTTTCATATACTGAAGAAAATGAGCCTAACCGTGTTTCTAATAAAGATTCTTTTGTTGACTGGACTTAGATTCTCAAGGTTTGGGCCAAAATGAAACTTACAAAACGAGAGACTTCTTAACAAACAATAGTACAAAAGTTTGAAAGATCCCAAGATGCATTGCAGCATGTTCAATTTGATGTTTCTTGTTTGTTTTTCTTTTAAAGATTAGTGTTTGTGTTCTTGCTGGCTTCATTTATACTTTAATATTACTGTTACTGTTAGTTATCTTTTGTGTTTAGAGTTTTTTCAATGAATGATGGTTTTGATTTGTTATCATGGTAGAGGTTTGTGTGTTCAACACTATGAGTGTATTACACAACATCAAAACAAGTATGAATGGATTCAACACAAACTGTTACACAGATACTCCATCAATGTTTTGGCCTTTTTGATTCAGAAAACTTGTGCAATTATAGTCAAATATAAATTAATATGTCTATTTATAGATAATCAATATATTCCCTATTTATGTTCAGCCACCAAAACATATTTGTTTCTGTTGTTCAGTAGATCAACTTGAAATTTTATGTTTTGACAACTATTTTATTAACAAAATATTTAGAGTTTTGGACTTCAGACCACATTTGTTATGAACCCATAAATTTGCTTGTGATCAGTTGTCTTATTATTTTAAGTGTTCAAGGCCAAACCCACGGAGCACAATATTCCCCCACTGCTGAACGCTCAGTCTCGCATCAGTGTAGTTGATTCACAAGTTGGTTATAATGCAGATAATAACATTATCTGAGAGTTCACCAAGCTCAGAACCGGCCCCAACTCAGAGCGTGACTTCAAAAGCATTTGACTGTAGCTTCAATACGGTGGGTTTACTGGAGGAGCTTCATTTCCATAATGATAACCAATATACACGTAAAAAATGTATTCTCCCTTTAATGTCACTTTAATATTATCACAGGCACGTCACATATAAGATAATGACACTCTTAATATAGAGGTCGTGCCTTTAAAAGCATTTTACTGTAGCTTCAATCAAGTCCAAGTTAAGACTGAAAGTAGGTGGAGATCGAGTCAAGACCGAGTACAGGGAGGGTCGATTCTGAGTCCTAGAACAAGAGGTCTGAAAGAAGATCTATAGAAGTCTTCAAGAATATGTTTAGTGGAAACAATAAAACAATTTTGTTCAGCCCATTTTGGAAGTTTTGTGTGACCTTATGTAAAATTTGCTTTTCTCCCTCCTTTTTTTATTTTGTTCCAATACATAAAAAGGGAATAAACATGTGTATAGCAAAACATGTGTTAATGCAATACTTTTCTGTGAGACATACTGGAATTTTTCTGGAAAAGTTTCAGGGCTGCCAACAATTTTGGCCATGACTGTAGGACTTCCCCCTGACCAAAGATATGTCCAAAATGTCTTTCCATGTTGAAAAGACGTCCCTTTATTGGGCCTTCATGACGTTTTCTGAACACCTCCGTGAAGTTGGCACCCCATATAAATAAATTGTAACCAAAACTATACCATATTCGTTTGTGCTGTGTTTGTGCTGATTTGTGCCGCAAAAATGAGCGTTTGTGCTGGTTTGGCGTTCAAGATATTAAACAATCTTTTTCTTGGCTGTGTGACGTCACTTTCCACCCCATGTCGTTCAACTCTTATCAAATTGGTGCCATTCGTTTGTGCCCGATTTGTGCCCGTTTGTGCCATTAAGAGAAACAATGTAACTACTTTCCTTACCGAGATATAACAAGAAGTATTCTGGGCCAGTGACGTCACTTTCCACCCCATATCGTTTAAATCGCCCCGAACAGGTGGCGTTCGTTTGTGCTCGATTTGTGCCGTTAAAATGACCACTGTATGTTTTTCCCTGGCTTGGAAATAAGACATATTATTTGCGGCAGTGACGTCACTCTCCACCCCATGTCGTCCAAATCGTATCAAACCGGTGCCGTTCGTTTGTGCTCAATTTGTGCTCGTTTGTGCCATTAAATCAAACACTGTAACTACTTTACTTCCCGAGATAGGCTATAACAAAAAGATTTTTGGGCCAGTGACGTCACTTTCCACCCCATGTCGTTTAAATCGCCCCGAACAGGTGGCGTGTGATTGTGCTCGATTTGTAACGTAAAAGAAACATCATAATCTCTTCCGAGCCTTAGAAATTAGCTATGTTAGACTTCGCTCGGCACTGCGTAGAGCGCTCAGCGTTTTACACCGAGGTACCGTACTTTTCGCGGAACTTTTATGTCTAGCTCATTGGTCTGCGCTGCCTGCCCTGGCTGCTATTATAAAAAGCTTCTTGCTCTCCGTCCAGCTGGCACCATTAAACCTGTCTAGTTCGGCTCGTGTTGCGTGATGCTGGTTACCGTTACTGACAGTCTTATTTTTTTTACCTGTGGAATGTTTTTATTGACCTCAAACTCCAATTCAATCACTTCCAAGGTAACGTGCTTTCCTTGTTTGAAAGTTCACATAATTTGTACTGAGAGTCATTTAGCTACTTCTTTCTTTTGCTTGCAGTCTTATTCGTCATTTGTTATTTCAGTGTTTTTCAGTTCTATTAAAAACAAATAACACTCAAAGTTTATATGCTAACTCTACTTGAAATCGGTTGAATGACAAACAGTTTGCCTTGTAACAAACTTTCACTCGAGTGCATGATTACAGTGCTTGTATTAAGTTTTCATATAAAATGTGTATTTCAGATGATTCAATAATTATGATTAAACAACAATTTTGCAAGATACT
Source organism: Triplophysa dalaica (assembly GCF_015846415.1). NCBI lineage: Eukaryota > Metazoa > Chordata > Actinopteri > Cypriniformes > Nemacheilidae > Triplophysa > Triplophysa dalaica. The sequence goes on from NC_079551.1 coordinate 23,165,154, forward strand.
AAGCTTTGGGAAATTTTGAAGGTCAATTTGGTTTAAAATATTTGTTTAAGCAGTATAAGTTGAAAACATGTGTGCTAGTTTGCTTTTCAGTTTGTTTAACCAGACTTTGTCCAATTTTTTCCATGTAAAAATCGCACAAAGTCAGATGTTATCATATGTCATCTTACAAATAACAACCTATACGACTTTTGTTGACAGGAACCCAAAACAAGTGTTCCACACAAGCAACTTAGAAAATTATTTTGTCTGCATAATGAATGTCAATTGTGGCTGTCATATGCAAAGACGAAACATATAAAAACATAACTGTTTATTTTAAAGAACTGTAGAAACTTTTAAATGGGTATAGTCAATTCAAGCATAAATCAACTGTAAACTTAACGTGTAAATGAACAGATAACCAAAGTAGAAAAAATGATCAAATAATTAACTGCCGTTTAAATACTTGGAGCCTTTTAAATTGTCCTTTTGACAGTAAGTGACATGTTTTAATGCACTACTTATACTTTCCGCAGAGACCAGTCCACTAAATGAATAACCAGAAGAGTTTAGTCCTCCTTTGTGAACAATATGACATGGGGTTGAACTTTGGTCTTAGCTGAGACTGTTGTGACATGCTCAGACAGATCATCATATTTCTCCCAGCCAAGCGAGGTTCTTCTGCAGTAAGCAACGTAATGTCCAAGAGATGCTCTTGTAGGTCCTGGAGTGAATGCAACAACACCTCGCAGAGTGAACAAATGATTGTCCAGGTCAATGCTAACAGGGATTTCAGACAGTGGATGGTTGGTATCCGCACTTGTTTCAATACACAGTAGCTGACCAGTGAAGCATCCGTGTGTGACTGAGCCATTGCAGAGGAGTTTATCTGAGGAGTCATCTTTTACTTTCCAGCTATCTGGGCACTCTTGTGGTGACTTCAGTGCCTTCAGACACGTGGACCTGTTCAGGTGAAGTCCATCTTCTAGTGCTGCTTGGAGTCTTTTCATTCCACCACTTTTCAGAATGTCTACGTTGACTGGAAGCAGAGAAATTGCTCTTGAAGATTTCGTATTTCCAGTGCAGTATGGAGAGGAGCATTCTGTGGTGATTGTTGCACTTGGTACTTGTGTCATTGTTGATGTAACAAGGCTAGCAACATTGCAATCTCCGTTAACCTGCCTCACACCTGACTTCAGGTATACATATTGAAATGTTTCCAACAGCATTTTGGCCCTCCTTGTGTAAGCATCTTTTCCAACTCCTTTTGTGACGATGTTCTTCACCAAATCAAACATTTCAATGTTTTTGTGCTCTTTGTTGAGATAGTGGCAAAATGATCCACTGTCACAGAATGCAGAGCAAAGGCACTGGCAAAAGGAGTCAAAGGCACAGGTGTTAGTTACACTCACAAGCATTTTGTCAACTTTGATAGGTGTTTTAGCATAGTAGTTGCCATTTTTCAAGACATTAATTTTGGTCCTTTTTCTTTTTAGGTTTGTGTCTGCATGTAACCACTCAGAGCAAGGGTTCAGGTAGGACAGTTGCTTTTTGGGAGGAATGCTGAGTCCTTTCCAATTTTCAACGGGTTCTTTTTCTACTGATGATGACTCAACCCCTGTATCACGTTGACTATGGTCTGCTTCTGGCTCAGTATTCCGATTATTTGTCTCTGTGTGCTCCGTTGTTTTCACTATCGCAGCAGAAATCCTCATGTTGCCCTCAAGGAATTCAAGATGGCGTTTGACAAAACGGTCAATTCGAATTGGCAGGCTTTCATGCTTAAAGAGGCCATGTTTTATGTTCTTAAATTCAGCCTCGACATTTGCAGAGCTTGCTCTGTTGTGTACACTTTTGAAGTGTGGAACCATCACAGCTGTCCAAAGAGGGAGGTAGCATGCCATTCTTATAATATTTGGAACAAGCTCTGGAAGGAAATGCAGATTGTCTCTGTCCCCATGGTGTGCTGCATTCATCTGACCTTCTTCACAAATTTCTGTGACCCACATTTTCAGATCTGTGTGGAGTGTCTCGTCAATTCCAGTCGGCTCCATGGAATGATCGTCTTCAGTGACACAAGGTCACTGAAGAACAACAGGTTCGTTAGTTGCTGGCATATTTTTGGCGGTTATAGACAGCTGGGCATCACACTCTGAGCAGTACCCAATTATGTCTAGATAGTGAGATGTAACATTTGGGTAAATTTTGGCTCTCCTGAATCGAAGACTACACGATGTCTTGGTATTTTTCCATATCTCTTCATACAGAGTGTGAGTCCATGCACCAGGTTTCAGGATGGTGTATTCCCTTTGACATGTGGGAAGTGATTTGTCCTTGTAAACAACTTTTTCAGGCCAGATTTCAACCCATTTCTGATGAGAAAGACTGATCTCAAACTGAATGTCAAAGCATTGACATTGCTGATTACTGTCTGCCACTGTGGAGTCCAAAACTGAGGTTTCTGGTGAGCTGTGACTGTTTGGATGTTTATTTTGGACATTGGTGGTGTTTTTGCATAGCTCAAGGATTTGCCATATATTGTGCCTGTTTGTCTTGACGATAGTATAAAGGTTTTTGGGTGAAACTTTTTTGTTGAGTTGATTGCTTAAGTCCACCCACACCTTTTCTGAGGGAACTGTTACATTTGATCCCGAAACAATCCGTTCCTTTGCAGCTCTGATGACATTGATGATGTCATCAATTTCACAGGCTGGTCTCCTTGGCATCTGATCAAAACAAGAATGATTTTGAACTAATCTCTGGGCCAGTTGTACAAATGTATTACTAACACGTTACTGCAAGTAACACATCCTAAAGTTATGTTTATATTAACTGTGGTTATTTTCAGTGTAAAAAATATTTTTAATTCTGTCAACTGTTAGGATAAGTAGTGCCTTGCAAAAGTTTATGCATACTTTATAATGTTTTCACCCCAAATTGTTTTAAGACAATGATTTGTATATTACTGTTATGTGTGTGAGACCTGATCTCTGTGTGGAGTATACCCATTGTTGTAAGTGTAATAAAAATGGGTATACTCCATGTGAATATAAAAATCACACTGGATTATTACAAAAATGGCAAAAAGGAATGTTTGGAAATGCTAACTTATATTTCCCACTGACATACTACAGCAAAATATAAATAACTGTCTTAAAACATTTAGTTGGGGTGAAAGTACTATAACATGAGTTTTAGTTAACACTACTTTTCTTATGACAAGTAAATTTGTTATTCATTTGAGTTGGATCTTTTTAATAAATTGATTGATTTAATTCAGAGAATGGGTCTATTTATAATTTTAATATATATATTGAAATTTCATTCTGTTTATCAAAGCCAGTGATGCCAAAACTAGGAACGCATGTGTTCACATAGCTCAAGATTTTTGGTGCTCAATATTAATTAAGTCTTGCATTTTTAACATATGTATATCAATAAAGATCCTATAAATTATCCTGTTTGTTATAAAATCACATATGCTTTTACTCTTTTTCTCAAGTGTTTTATCTTAGAGCACATGCTTACCTTTTTCCACAACCAGAGGTTATTTCCTGTTTTGTTTTCCCACTATGCAATGCATGAGGTAAATAAAGTTTTTTTTTAAGTGGGTAGGAAGACATTTTTTCAAAGCTGTAAGATATCACACAGATATATTGTTTTAATTTCAGTTTTATTTTTAAATCAAGAGTCAGGCCCATACATAGTGTGTTTAGAAGGTTATTGCAGGTCAGATCAAACAAAAATATCCATAAATTATGACAGTATCCATAACATCCAGCACCATTCAATTGACAGGAAAGGAGCGCCGTCAGAGATTAGATTTGTGCTATTGAAAAACTTGAATTATTTCAAACATGTCAGATTTATGCAGGGCATAGGGAGTATGACAAAAATTAGACCGCAGTAGGCTACTGATCGCAGAACTGTGCTCTCGCGGTACTTTGGTGTATACTCCAATCGCGTGAAATCTAGCTAATGTCTAATGATGGGAATAAGATATGTTGTTTCTATCTATGGCACAATAATCCGTGTATCATTCGTTCTTTTCATATTCAATTGAGATTCCAAAATCGGAAAATTAAAAAACGGTTTGTTATTTCGTTATTCGTTTATAAATGTGATACCAAAAAACAAATAACGGGTCATTTTTCGTACTTTTGATTTAATGCTCAGATCAAAAATAGGAAATGAAATAAAGGGGACACGACAGATTTTGATTTTGAGATTTAATTTGTTCGATTTGGGTAAACCGGAAGTTATCTTCGTGTGTATGTGTTGCACTTGGAAGTTTGCCGCATTTGCAAAAAGTTAAAAGAAGCCTGAAAATCCTCAATCTTGCAGTGATTGACTAAGTAATTGTTTTTGTAATTTCGTATCGACACCATGGCCGTACTGGAATCATATGCTGATTTAATTAAAGACTTATTTGAAACTGTCAAGACACATAAAGAGATGTCAACTACGCTGCAGAAGATGGGTATCCAGCGAAGTTCTGCTACAAAATGCTACAATAAAAATATCTGCTTTTTGGCTAGATGTTAGTCATGAATACTGGGTATAACTCCAATGTAGAACGTCTAACGCACCCTCAAAGAACTCGAGATATGGCACCCCAAATTGTCCAATAACCCAAAAATGCTACAGTAAAACTGTTTTCTTGCATGACGGTAGACATCAAGACAAGGTGTAACCTAGCTGTGGAACTTTTAACGCACCATCAAAGACATACTTGTACAAAAACACAGTTCTGTGTCAAAGTTTACTTAAATATATATACATGTAACTACATAGCAGTAATATAATGTGTGTATAATGCACTGGCTAAGACCAACAAGAGTATAATAAATTGTATAAGAACAATGGATCAGTAAAAAATTAGAATAAGCTTTATTTTCAAATTGTGCACACAAAGACAAGCAACGTGTTGTGGTTTCAGGAGCTCAGAATGAAAAAATACAGTATAGACAAACAAAGGAAATAGAAAAAATAAATATATAGAATAAAAACAGTTAATTATATATATGCAAAGTATAACAAAACGGTGTATACTATGTTTTTTTTACAAATATACACGTAAATTACTCATGCATAAACCGTACTGCATGTTCTGCACCAGAATATTGCACTTTCAAACATGTAGGTACTTTTGGATTCGATTAATATTCATGGTGGACATAGGCTGCCTAAAAAAACTGTTCGATCAAAGTAATATAGAGAATGTTAAGGGGAGTGGGTGATGGAGGTTCCACGTGAAGTTCACGGTCATCTCAAGGGGCATTCAGCAGGTCATGACTTAGACAGCGAGCAGCAGCCCATCCTCTGTGCACTCTCTCTCACACACGCACGCAGGCAGGCACAGACACACGCCAACAGACACACACACACGCGCGCGCACACAGAAACACACACACAAAAAAGTTTTTATTTTAAAAACGTAAAAGAAGAGAAACGCGAGATGGTCCCTAAGAAGCTAAGCGTGAATAAGAAACTGCGAATAAGAAGCTGGATTCAGCCTCGTCTCATTTCAGAACTTCGCTGGATACCCATCTTCTGCAGCGTAGTTGACATCTCTTTATGTGTCCTGACAGTTTCAAATAAGTCTTTAATTAAATCAGCATATGATTCCAGTGCGGCCAGGGTGTCGATACGAAATTACAAAAAAAATTACTTAGTCAATCACTGCAAGATTGAGGGTTTTCAGGCTTCTTTTAACTGCAACACATACACACACGAAGATAACTTCCGGCTTACCCAAATCGAACAAATTCAATCTCAAAATCAAAATCTGTCGTGTCCCCTTTGTTTCATTTCCCATTTTTGATCTGAGCATTAAATCAAAAGTACGAAAAATGACCCGTTATTTGTTTTTTGGTATCACATTTATAAACGAATAACGAAATAACAAACCGTTTTTTAATTTTCAGATTTTGGAATCTCAATTGAATATGAAAAGAACGAATGATACACGGATTGTCAACGCTTCCGTAAATGTTCTTGTTAAATTTAACGAAGGAAAGAAGTTGGTTTGTTTTAATAGTATAAATCGAGCACAAACGAATAGTGCCACGAGCGATTTGGACGACATGGGTGGAGAATGACGTAACTGCTGCTGAAGGTTAGTTGTTTGTTATATTTTAGAAAAATCATTGCTAGGGGTTTCTTTTAACAGCACAAATCGATTTCAAACGAACTGCGTCAGTTTAGAGAGATTTTGACGATATGGAGTTGAGAGTGGTGCGTCTAATCCAACAGGTCTTGTTATATTAAAGAAAAGTCATAGTACACAAATTGAGCACAATCACACGCCACCTGTTCGGGGCGATTTAAACGACATGGGGTGGAAAGTGACGTCACTGGCCCAAAAATCTTTTTGTTATAGCCTATCTCAGGAAGTAAAGTAGTTACAGTGTTTGTTTTAATGGCACAAACGAGCACAAATTGAGCACAAACGAACGGCAACAGTTTGATACGATTTGGACGACATGGGGTGGAGAGTGACGTCACTGCCGCAAATAATATGTCTTATTTCCAAGGCAGGGAAAAACATACAGTGGTCATTTTAACGGCACAAATCGAGCACAAACGAACGCCACCTGTTCGGGGCGATTTAAACGATATGGGGTGGAAAGTGACGTCACTGGCCCAGAATACTTCTTGTTATATCTCGGTAAGGAAAGTAGTTACATTGTTTCTCTTAATGGCACAAACGGGCACAAATCGGGCACAAACGAATGGCACCAATTTGATAAGAGTTGAACGACATGGGGTGGAAAGTGACGTCACACAGCCAAGAAAAAGAATGTTTAATATCTTGAACGCCAAACCAGCACAAACGCTCATTTTTGCGGCACAAATCAGCACAAACACAGCACAAACGAATGGTATAGTTTTGGTTACAATTTATTTACATGGGGTGCCAACTTCACGGAGGTTTACTATCAGCTATATTGAAGTGATCATATCTGCTCTTCATCACATCCACAAATTTGAATGTTTTATTTTCATATTTAATTTCCTCATTTCTTTAAGTCTATCTATGTATACCAATGATAAGAGATATACTGAAGAGGAGATATGATGCGATTATTCTTTCTTCTGCAGCACATTCTTTGTTTATTTAGCAAGTGTAATTTACATATTTTCTTGTTTTATTTGAGTAAGACTTTAGGTGAGACAGATAAAAGGTGCTAAAGAGTAGATGCAGTTTAATCTTATGTTTTTTTCAACAACTCACTTAATTTGTTCTTTCTCAGAATGTGTGAATAATGGGTCAACATATTGATATTAAAAACAGAAATAGGATAATATCAAGATGGGGAAGAGACGTATTAATGTTTAGTGTTCTGCTCTGTTGATATTTTAAAGAATTTCTGATGTGTGGTTTTAATTAACTGCTTTAAACACTTCATGAGTTCTATGCGAGGTACCAGCTTGCTAAAATATACCCTCATAGAGGCTTGTTTTGGATGTCCAGTAAGTCCGGTTTAAAATATAATCATTAAAGCTGTCCAATCACGTTGTGACTATAAATAGGACCACTTTTTTTTGTACGACCAAAATAACTAAAGTAACCAAACTACAAATATGAAGTTGAAATAGACTCGTTGGACAACATCAGTTAGTTTGATATTTTTTAGGTTTGTATTATTTATGTAGGTAGAGTTCCACAGTATGGAAGCCTATTGGTAGCAAATTTCAATTTGAAAAGCAATACGCAACATGGCAATGCAGTATGTAAATGACAATGCATTTACATGTTTATACATACATTATGAGCAAAACGAAAATGAAAAATCAATAATATAGTTTTACTTATCAGTTCCTACATCCATTTTAATGAGATATATCCAGCTGCAGGCCTACATGTTTCAGGTCACATGATCCAGATCATCAGTCTTAGGCTGGAAATGAAGGTGAACCACACAGATCGTGCTACCAGTAGTTTCTGTACATAATGTCCTTATTTTCACATAGATTTTGGTGACTTTATGTACAATATCTGAGATCGCTAGAAAATGCGTGACCTACGTTTGCATAGTGCTTTCTAATTTACAAGATATAATATTTACTTAATTTTCATAATATTGAGATAATCAATATCGGTTCATTTTGAAACAAACACTTGGGCACAAAGTATACTTTTAAAGACTTTATAAAGACTTTTAATGTGAAATATACTTTATTTTTCAGAATTCTAAATATTATTTATTTGATATTCAATTAATGGCAATATAATATCAATATCTGTTCAGTTTGTAACGAAAACTTATTGACAAAGTGTAGACTTTTAGGGTCAATTGTTCATTTGTTTTTAGAATTCAAATAAATAGAAATGAAAGGCCCAGTACCATTTCTGCCTATTAACACTACACTATCCTCTACCTCTCTGTTTTTCTAGTTCACATGAACGAGAAGAGGTGTCTCGATTCTCTTTTGGTTGGAGGGATAGGGGACAAGGGGACGGGCCATATAGCCCTTCTAATGAAGATGTTTCGGGACCTCTCTTCAAAAAGGTGTATGAAATTTTCCAAGATTGCTGCTCAAGCGAGTATATTATAAGCCTTTATTTCTGGGTTTAGTAAGGATTTATACAACAAATAATCATAATGTTTTTGTTCAATTTAATGTTGTTATCTTGTCTTGAATACTTGAAACTTTTTTTTTAAATTGCTGCACGATAGAAAAGCAACATATACAACTTAAAAAAAGTAATTGTAACCAGGCCACACTCCGGAGACGGCGAACGGAGGGGAGTGTGGTGAGCTGCTTTTTGGTCACTTTATAGGGTATAGTACACAAAACTGATATGACTTCAGCTGGCAGCATCATCTTGGAAGTGTGTGGTAAACATTGCCGCATCCCGGTAGGATCAGTATTACATAACACACAATCTCACCGTCTAAACTGAAAATAACTAATAGTTAAGTTCCTAAAAGTAACGTACTACAAACACACAAACCATAAATAAATGAGCTATACATGAAATAAATAAATATAATCAAGAAATAATAACCAATTATAAAGAGAGACATAGCAGCTACGCTGCAAAGCCCCTTTAAAACACACTTTCTAAAAAGAGTATTTCAATCAAAACTATTGAACACCACAACGATTAAACACTACACTACACAGAATAAAAATATAAATAAAAAAACAGATTATTATACAAGTGTAAAATACTACTTTTACAAGCAAGGCTAGTTAAAAAGAGAAAAAGAAGGTAGGTAATGGCAGATAGAGAGGAAGGACCTGTGGATGAGGTCAGAGTTCAGTGAGTTTTACCTTTTTTGGGATGGCACCACAAGACGTTGTACGATTGCAGAGCTAAGGATCTGACGGGTACATAAGTGTGTATTAGTGAGTTAAGATATGGAGCTGCAGAACCAGTGGTGGTCTTGTAGGTCAGGAGCAGAGTCTTGAATTTGATGCGAGCGAATACAGGAGCCAATGCAACTTAATGAAGAGAGGAGTGAGGTGTGCTCTCTTCGGTTCATTGAAGACCATTTTTCTGTAGAGGTTTGGTTGTGCAATCTGGAAGTCCAGCAACAAAACGGGACAGAACTCACCCTGCTGTCCGCCATGCTGTTAATGCATGTGTCCATAAAAGCACGGTGCCGACCCTTCCGGCCTGTGGGCCTGCAGCTGGATACTCTTGGTTTTAATATAAAATTTAAATAGATATTTTTAGCTTTTTAAGTTAACATATTCAAATGAAGTTCCCCAGATTGATTGTAGAAGTTTAAGATAATCAAGCAAAACTGTCGCAAATTCATCATTCGCATGTTATTTTCCAATTCAAATGAGGGGAGTCTCTCCTTAACCACCACCAGTGTGCAGCGACCTGGACTACATGGAAACCTGAACAAATCAGGTTGTTTTGTAAAATAAAAGTAAAACCTAAAAAATTATGCGTTTTTTCACAAACTAAGAGTAAATACCTGTTGCATTAGACCACAAAAACACAACATTGTGGAATATTTCACCTTTAAATCACACCAACCTTTTTTTGTGTTATCACAGTATGAGTGTTGTGTAAGTCTGTTGAGCACACAGTGAGGGTGTTGTGAGGTTACACTTTTAGTTTGACATTGTGACATCACATCATGAGTATTCTGAGAGCTCATGGGGGGATCACTGTAGGATCAAATTGTTGAAGTGGTAAGAAATGTACATCTTGAATATGTTTCTGAGAAAATGTAACTTAAGGTTAAGGAAAAAGATAATATATATATATGTATTAAAGTTTTATTTCAGGTGGTTTTACATTTATTTGGACAGGAAAGTGGAGATCAGAAAGGAAAGTGTTGGGCAGATGGGGAAGCAGGACAGGCAAAGGGACGTTGAGACTGGAATCGAATTCACGCCATCGTGAGTGTAGTGACGCTATAGTTGCACCAACAAGGAATATAAATGAAGTGCCTACAATAGAGCATCAACTACTGGACAATATTATACATGTGTTTAGAAACAACACACCACAAAGACTTAGTATATAGACCAAATAAATATTGACATTATTATTTGATGTTTCCTCTTCTCCTTTGTGTACTTTCTGTTTTTTGTTAAAACAGGATTTGACAGAAAACTTCTCTCCTGAAACTCTTAAACTCTGTATTTAACTAATGGTTGATAAAAGTGATGACATACTTTGAACCATTTAGTTATTCTTTACTACATATTCTATTACATATTTTGGTTTTAAAAATGTTATAAAATGTTATAAAAATTCATTTTAAAATTTAAATATTTAAGTGCTCTCCTATTAAGTGCTTAAAACAGTGTTTCAATAAGAACACTTGTGTATTAATAAAGGAAAAACCCAGGAGAATAAAACAGAAAACATTAATGAAATTGTGAGCACATCATGAGTTTTCTGTGAGCTCAAAGTGTTTATATTCATCACAGATTGCCCAACAAGAATATTCACATTATCTGACAACAACATTCTCAACTATCAGAATGTGTTCCCACTGCGATGATTGACAAATGTAGTGAAAACAGACTGTACAGCTTAGGACCTTCTTGTTGTAATGAACAAAAGTCCAAATTTGATACATTTCAGAATACCATATAATACCATATTACACATCATCACTTGCTATACAAACAGTTCAATCAAACCATTTTCATCAGATCTTGTGTTGTTTGAAGTACAGTACAACATAAACATTTACATTATGTAGTTAGGCCTATTTGCCTTTTATTAATTATTATTATGGATGAAAATCAATATGGAAATCGCTTTTAGAAACTTCCTGAGATCGTAGATATCTTTTCAGGTTGTTGACAGAGCGTTGACAGCTAAATTGTGCACATAAGGTTTGGAGATCATCGCCCCTTTTCTCCGAAACACAACTAGTAATAATGTAAAATTCATTTATAAACACTGTGTCATTATTACACCTTTTCTACAAAGTTGGAAAGTATTTAAATCTAGTTTACACAACGAGCAAAGATATTTCCAATGTTTGTATTTTTTTGTCTTAAGCCCTATTCAGACGGGACTAGTTTTCAAAACAACATCTGTTTTCACACAACTACTCTGATCTTACGTACCAATTCGGATTGGACTAGATCTCTACAATAGAGTTTGGCTGCAGACGATGCACTCTCAGCCGCGCAATGTTACTAGGACAAATGCACTCTCAGACACATGCGTGTTTTGGTACAAGCACAGGCCACTATTTTTATTCAGTTTGTACAGGTTTAAGTTAAAGTAAAAGTGTTGTATTTAATTATTAGGTAAAGGTTATAGAAAATGATCCTGATATTTAACATTATCCGATATCTCACAAGTACAGGGCCCTCAACGACATTGTTAGAGGGTTCAGCGACTGCTAAGGATTTTTTTTATATATACAACAATTCTATATTTATTGAATTCATACAATACAGGTAAGATTGGTGTATTTTAAAATTAATACAATTTCTCTGTTTCCATTCAAGACGTATTGCAAACGTAAGCCCTATTCGCACGGGATTAGTATTACCTGGGGACCTCTAGTCATTTGTAATAGTTGCAGAGGTTGTCTGTGATCTTAATCCGATTTGAATCGGCCAGGTCTGTATTCTGTAAAGTAAAAATTCCCCCTGCAAATGACCAACCATCTTTTGATGAACACCGAAGTCCTGTGATAATATTAGTCCTGTGTGAATCGACATTTCTGTGATTTGGCGCCTCATATATCCTTTTCTTCCTGTTATCCAACGTTTGTGAATAATAGAGGCTGTTGTCAAGTGTTTTGATATTATTTTGGGTGCTGGATCATATCCATACCTGCCAACATTGTCGTTTTCGCCCGGAGTCTTCCGTTTTGTTATTTCTCATGGAAACTCCTGTAACATTTGATACCTGTGATCGTGTTCGGTGATCTTCTGTCCGGTTCGTGGATCTCAAATCTTGACTGGTACGGTCAAATATCATTGTAGTAGAGTAGGCGGGGCGAGACCGTGGTTCGAGTCCGGTGAGTAATTGTGAATGAGCGCCAGCTGTGCGCACACCGGCCTCGAATCACGTAGGAGATGGGAGCATATAAAAGGAACGAGCGACCGGACCGTCGAGGAGAGAGGACCGGGCCCGAACTTATGTTATGTTTGTATTTATATTTATGTTCATGTTTTGTTCGCCGGCGGTCGTCCGTGAGGGGCCGCCGGCTGTTATATTAATTTATTAAATGTATGAAATGTCTTCCGGTTCCCGCCTCCTTCCTTCCATTTTATGAAGTGTATTACAATCATTATACACCATACAAACTTTACGCAAAGCCTTGCCATCATATCTGGAAAATAAATCTGTAAATGTAAGTAAAATCACAGGCTTCACTTATCTGTGCGAATGCACCACATGTAATTCAGATGTTAGGAGATCATTTCTAAATCACACAAGGTCCCCAGATAATACTAATCCCATGTGAATAGAGCTTTACTGTCACACAAACTATCAAACTCTCTCTCATACACTATTATAATGTCACTCACACACTATCAAAGCTTTTTATGCACGGTACCAAACTCTCATTCACTACTAACTATATTATCTCTTACACTCTATCAAAGCTTTCACACACACTACCAAACTCATTCACACACGCTCTATCAATCTCTGTCACACATACTACAAAAGTCATTTATGCACACAACACCAAACTATAAGCTTAAAAATGGCATGTTGTCATGACAAACTAGGCAAATTGATGCTGTATTTTTCCCCGAACAGGAAGAGACTTAAATGGCGTCTTATGTAGCCCTTTTATAACATGTAACATAAATCTTAGGAGTCCTCAGAATGTGTCTGTGAAGTTTCAACTCAAAATACAGCACTGATCTTCTATTATACTGTGGCCTACACGTCTATTTTTGCCTGGAGGGAAAACAGGCTGTTTTGGTGAGTGTCTCTTTAAATGCAAATGAGCTGCTGGTCTCCGCCCCCTTTCCAGCTAAAAGTTCATGGCTGTGTGAGCCGGTGCTTCAAACAGCAAAACTGAAGAGAATGATCATTAGGGGAATGAGAAACAATGTCTCATATAAAAAAACATTGTTTTGAATTAGTGAGAGAACATATTAAAAACACATTATTTGTTTAAAAACTGAGCATGCTGTTTTCTGAGTGAATGCACAAATGCGTAATGTCTTTAAATCTGGAACATTGCTCTTATAAGTGACAGTTAACATGATAAGTGCATTATGCACACAAGAAACTTTAGCTTGTTCACAAATTTTCTCTTTTTGCCAACGTCCCTTCCATGGCTCCGTACAATGTTTACAAGATCATCAAAATGTTAAGTATGTCATCAACTTATACTATGTGAGGTGGTTTATGTTACATGACAATCTAAAAATCTAAACAGTATTTAAACATTATTCAGAATTCTTCCTGACTGTAAAGTGATGTCAAACCGGCATATCCTCATATGGCGTACTATACTGAAGTGATACCGAATATTCATATTCCAATTCCTAAAAACATTAATTTATTGCCTGAGACTGGTTGTTATAGGCAAGCAACTTAGCAATTGGGAATCACTAGAACTGAAACGTCATTACTCCACCAGAGGTACATTTATGCCAGCTCAACAGACTATAAAAGTTCACTTTAATACACAACAAACTACACTAGTCAACGTTTGAAGTGGATCAAAAAAGTGAATCAAAATTGTCCTAAGCCAAGACCAGGTATTGTTCTACATTCATGTATAAACATGTAGGTCTGCTTATAATCAATGTTGTCATCAATGGGATTTTATTCCTCATTACTTTTAATGATGCCCAGATATGATTCTTTCTCACAAGGTCTTAATTGGCTTGTCACACATTTGTGAAAACAAAAGTTCACCAAAATACTGTTGGTTGTTCAGTAACTTTGTGATTCACCTGAAGTCACAATGCACAAGAAATGCCTCTTAATGTCGTGCACAATGTTGTGCCTTTGGAATGCCTCGAGGTACCAGCAAAATGGTCATAATGGTGATGCACTGGATAGTCTACTGTACTGTACTGTAGTCACTCTATGTCAAGTATCAGTGTATAGACTCAAAACAGGAAAGAAAGTTTTTACAGTTCAACAAAAAAGATGTTATTGAACATGTTACAGCAGATCAATAATCTCTGTACTGTAAAACAAGCATGAATTGCATGGTTTAACAAATGCAACAAAAGTCATGAACAAAAAAAAACAAATGTTATCCATTGAGACAACCAGTCAGTAGGCAGTGTTACCTCCTCTGACATTGATCACAGCCTCACATCGCCTTTGCATGCTTGAGAAGAGGTTTTGGATATTCTGTTGCGGGATGGCTTGCCATTCCTCCAGCAATGCTGTTTGCAACTCCACACGGGTTCTTGGAGGGACCTGACGTGCTTGCACTCTTGACTGTAGCTGCTCCCAAATGTGCTCAATAGGGTTCAAGTCGGGTGACCGGGCTGGCCACTCCATCCTTGAGATGCCTTCCTCCTCCAAGAATTCAGTTACCAGCCTTGCTCGATGTGGGCGGGCGTTGTCATCCATAAGCATGAAATCTGGCCACATAACGCCAACATACGGTCGCACAACTGGTCTCAGAATTTCATCTCTATACCTTTGGCCTGTCAGACTCCCATTTTCGATAATGACAAGCTCAGTCCTTCCACCCAAGGAGATGCATCCCAAAACCATGACCGATGATCCGCCAAAACTGTCATGCTGTACAACATTTTGTTGCAAATTTCTCTCCCCAGGGCGATGCCAAACCCTCCTACGCCTGTCTAGGAAGTCCACACAGAACCGGGACTCATCTGTGAAGAGCACTGTACCCCATTCATTCAGTGTCCACCTGCGGTGTTCTCTGGCCCAATGCAGACGTGCCAGTTTGTGTGCTCTGGAAAGAGGCACCCTCACAGCTGGTCATCTGGCTCTTAAGCCAACTTCATGAAGTCGTCTCCTCACAGTTTGAGTTGATACTCGCACCCCGGTCGCATCCTGAAGGTCATTTCGCAGGCTTACTGCAGGCATGAAACGATGTCTGCGGGCATGCAGGGTCAAGTACCGGTCTTGATTTGGTGTTGTGACCCATTGCCTGCCTCCACCATGCCTTCGACTCGCACTACCAGACCTTCTGAACCTGTCCAAGGCTCTGGAAATGACACTTTGAGACGTCCCCACTGCATCCGCAACTTCACGCTGATTCATACCTCCTTGCATCATCCCAATGGCCCTGTTGAGGTCAGAATCCTACAATCTTACTAAACGTGGCATTTTCAATGCTTTCTGACCACAAGTGGAGCTTTTAGAGCCTTAAATGATAACAAGTTTCCAATTATGGACACCTGTGAGAGGTCAATTGGTACCTAGTGATAAACAATCATGTCTGGAGACCATCAAAAGCCATTAAGGATGACATTTCTTTAATGAAAACATTGACTAATAACGGACTTTAATGTTATGCATGACTTGCTAAAGAAACACATTTTGAATTTAGAACAACCTTGATGAAAGGTTTTGATCCACTTCAAACGTTGACTAGTGTATTTAAAAGTATATCTAGCCGGTATTATTTTGGGTTATCAGTAGATGAATCAGTACTTGGCTAAACTTAAACGGGACAAGTTACACAATTCAATAAACTGTTTAATTAGAATAATTAATACAAAAACTCATATTGTTCATTTAATACAATTAAAATACCATTAAACCATCCATCCATCCATCCATTTTCTTCCGCTTATCCTGGGCCGGGTCGCGGGGGCAGCAGTCTAAGCAGGGATGCCCAGACTTCCCTCTCCCTAGACACTTCCTCCAGCTCTTCCGGGGGGCACAACGAGGCGTTCCCAGGCCAGCCGGGAGACATAGTCCCTCCAGCATGTCCTAGGTTTCCCCGGGGTCTCCTCCCGGTGGGACATGCCCGGAACACCTTCCCGGGAAGATGTCCAGGGGGCATCCGGAAAAGATGCCCGAACCACCTCAGCTGACCCCTCTTGATGTGGTGGAGCAGCGGCTCAAAAACTTTAACTGACACCTTACCGTGGTGGAGGGGTTTGAGTACCCGCTATGTTGTCAGGGGCTATATGCCCCTGTTAGGGTCTCCCAAGGCAAACAGGTCCTAGGTGACGGGTCAGACTAAGAGCGGTTCAAAAACCCTTATGATGACCATTAAACCTTTTTTTATAAATGGATGATTAAATATAATATAAATTGTTATATTACTAACCATAGCCAGGCTGATCATGCATGCATGCTGGGAGTCAAGAATGAGTTTTGTCACCATTGTTGAGATTCATACACTGATTCTTGATGTCTGTGTGCATCTAAACTCTTCTGAGATTTAATATTAAATCTGTGTCCAGTTTTCAGAAACCATTGTAGACGTCAATATGCAAGTAAATTCCCTTCCACTATTTTGTTCTTTCAGCAGCACAGCATGCAATCTAGATGAGATCAGTGCATTGAACAGGATGATGGACATTTAAATAACCAACATCAGTCGATAAAATTCTCATTTGCCTTACAATAACAGTTATACTTTAAAAACACACAGATTTTAAAGTTACAATTGTACTTTAAACACACAGTGAAAAACACATTTGTATATAAAAGTCAAGGGTCAAGAGCCCAACTCAAGGAAACATTGATCACCATGATGGTAACTGTTCTCATAGGACATTTAAATTGGATCAACGTAATTTTTCTAAGTGTTACCAATTGAAGGCCTTTTTTTAATTGATCCAACTGTTAAATTTTTGCAGTGTGCATATAGTAAATGATGACAAAATAATCAAGATATGTTCAGTTTGAAGATTAATGGTAAAAAGTGATCTATTGACAGCCCTAACGTTTATTAAACAAATGGTTATACAGAATATTTACTTGACACACATTGGCTGGCACGTGTCAATTTTTTAAATAGGAGAATGCACATATCATTTCCTGAAATTTGAGTTCTGTTTGTTGTAACAGTGAAATAGTAGTGGGTAGAAAAATACACAAGTAACAAGGAAATCAAATATGAAGACATGATTTTTTTTTAATGGGAGGTACAAATGATGGGATGTGCTCAAAGGCATAAAAACCGCAAGAAATACTGAAGCAGATTCAAGAGAGGAACACACAACTCACAACTGCTGAAAAGTAAGAACAATTTACTTAATTCCTATTAAAATGATTATTTTGATATGACATCATTTTAATGGTGTCTAAATTAGAATTAGCTCACACTGGAAAATCTTTGGACAAAAAAATTGAAACTGTTTGTAACTGTTTATATAACAGACTCATTATAACTTAAGGGAACACTTTATGAGAACTTTCATTAATAAATAATTTACAAACATTATATAATGCTTAACAAATCATAAGTTACCATATATTCTAATAGCCAGAAACATAAGTTAATGTGTTTGTGAATATTTACTAATAAACTTATTAAACACAACCTTACGATTAACAGATCATTATTTAATGTAAATTAAAATAGAAAAGATTTTAACAGATATTATAAAACGATTGAAAGCTTTTGAAGTTGAACAACACGTTTGCTGCTCTCGAGTATGATATAGCTAAGGTTTAGTGGCATGTGTAGTTCCTTCATAATAACTTTGAGCATTTAAATAAGCTGAATGTTATTTGATTTTTCTTTGACAAATAAAATGAAGTTGTACACATGAAAGTAAATTAATTTAATTATGTGTGTTGTGTTGACCCAACTCAACAAATGTATCCTGAATGAAATTATTGTGTGTATAATACGTCTGCTAAATTAAACAATTTAACATTTTTGGGAAAAGATTAGAACCTTGCATGGGATAAAAAGCTTAGAAAAACATATTTGTCTGTAATAAATATCAGGTTACTTTTAATTGAAAAAACTTTTTCAATGTCATTTTTTACTAATATTAAATATAAAGCAAAAGCATAAACCATAACATAAATATACATAAAAAAACTAATAAAATTATCTGTAACAGTTTTGACTGTAACCGTCGTTTTCTTAAAGTTTAACTGACATCAGTGTGCCAAGGGGAGGTATAGTAGTAAAAACGACAATTGAATTTATCATTTGAGATTTTCAACATGTTTCTTCCTCAGAAATGTCTCAGACTCTATATTTCAGTCTTCTTGTCATTGGTGAGTTTGTGTTTCTGCTTTTATGTCTGTTTTATAATGTCATGAACATTTATTCTGTGTGTTTTGATAAAGACTCAAACTCTCTCTTATAGCTCTCTGTTCAATATCTGAATGCATTGGTCTGAGATTAATCCACTACAATGGTGAGTGACAGCCAACCTTTACTTAACAAAACATGATCTGAATACAACAATAATAAACAGTTAAGAGACAGAGATACATTGAGTGAAATTCGCTGCTGATTTTGTAAGTTTGGCTGCTTACAAAGAAATGAAGTGTCAATAATTTTATGGCAGGTTTAATTTAACTGATAGAAGAATCAGGGGTCACATGTATGAAGAGGTTATACATTGATTTGCATTTCAGTCAGTGAAATAAGTATTTGATGCCCAAGCAAAACATACTGTAACTTCGTACTTGTGGAGAAACCCTTGTTGGCAAGCACAGATGTAAAACATTTGGTCAGTTGGTCACCAGGTGTCAGGAGACATTTTAGTCCACTCCTCTGTAATTCTTTAAGGTTTCTTGGCTGTTGCTCAGCAAATTGGACTTTTAGCCCCCTTCAAAGATTTTCTAAGTAATATGAGGGACATGACATGAACACATCATTTGCCTAAAATCACTGCTTGCCTAAAACCATTTGCCCAAATCCACTGCCTTGTGGTTTTATGATTTGATGGATCTGATCAAACATAAATGATGCAAAACACATGCATTATGAGTTTGTAACAGTAAATTATTATGTAGAATATCTCTGCTTGCCATCCGAAGGGACTTTGCTCAGTGACATGAGGTCATGTGCAACCTATTGCATTACGACCCGATCGTGGTTGTGATTTTGTGTTCAGGGCTCACCTGTCCGTTTGGTAGTCTGGCTTGTGCCAACTTGTTGCTTTGATTATTTTTTAACAGAGAAATTAGAGGTGCAGAAAATGTAATTGTAACATCACTACTCCTAATATGCTACTTGTCTCCATCTTTAGGTGCACCATCAAGGAGTGTAGTTACCTGTGAATCCCAAACTGCCTTCCTCAACTGTTGTGAGTTCTCTGTGTTTCCTTTAAACAATGCATTTGCATGTTGTACAATGATTTTAAGACCATATAACCAAATGGAAATACTACTAAAACTACTAAAACTACTCCTAAAACTCTGTTTTGCATCATGTACACCCTGAACAAACCAGATATCAGTAGTTTTAGCAGCATTCAGTTCAAACGGAAATCTTATCCAGTATCACATTTAGTTGGTCTGAAACAGTGATTGTGCATTAAAAGGTTTCAACCATGTCACTACACAAATGAGAGGTCTAAACTTATTTACAGAGCGCATTTTCAATTTTGGTCGCACACCTGCGCAATACTTATGTGCATCCCTGCATATAACACATTAAGAAAACATAAAACACACTTGTGGATAATGTTACATTTTTTCAACAGACCAGGGAACTATAAAAGTCCTTTCAGCCAATTATGGGCGTACAGACAGACAGACCTGCTCTACTGGAAGACCTTCTTACCAGCTCTCAAATGTTTGCTGCACTCAGAGTACGTCTCTAAGTGTGGTGGCCGTTAGGTAAGAGCAGTAAATGTCTCTGAAGAGATATGAGATATGAAAGTGACGTAATCAATTATTATGTTTTTGCTGTTCTTTGTATTTATTGACACAGATGTGATGGAAAGACGAGTTGTTCCATTGTTGCGGAGAATGCAGCTTTCAGGGATCCTTGTTATGGAACTTATAAATACTTGACTGTGTCTTACAAGTGTGTTGCACCTCCACCACCACAAACACGTGAGTTCTGCACCTAAATGATCCCTAGACCTCACAAAAATCACCTGTGTAACTGCGTGATGTTGGGTATTCTTGATGAAGAGAAGCATCATCTAACAGCTGGAGTCACTGATCTCATCCAGACTTCACACAGTCATCAATCCTGTGACAATGATATATTTCTGAAAGATTTACAGACACACAGTATTACAAACATAAAAACAATCCCCTCAAAAGCACAGACACATACAGACAAAATCAGCCTTCGTCCAGTAACAATACTGAAATGCTATCAATTTAAGTTAGCACAAGTTAGCATGATGTTAACAGGGTTTATTGGGATGGAAATAAGAATTAGGCATGTGTAGTTGAGGTGTTCCCTTTAGTTGCTAGGTTTTGTTAGAGTCTATCATGCAATTAGTAGATGCTGCCAAGGTGTGCCTGCTTGTTAGTAAAGTAGTCTGGCTTGTGCATAGGTGTTGCTAGGGTGTTGTAGTGGTTACCATGGTGCTCCATGTGGTTGCTAGGCATTGCTTAACTCTAGGCTCTATATGCTGATTTCTAGGGTGTTGAAATGGTTACTAGGGCTTTCCATGTGGTCGCTAAGCATTGTGAGGCTCTCTAAGCTGGTAGCTAGGTAATTGTAGGGTGTTTATTTTGGCTGGTAACAGATGTTGCTAGGCTAGGATGTATACCTGGTTAGTAAGTAAACCATCTGGTTGCTATACAGTGTTAGGGTCTTTGAGCTAATTGCTCTGTGCTGAGAGATAGGCTCTGTCCAAAAGCAGTAAAATGCTTCCTTCGAAAGCTGCATTACAAGGTCAGAAGGCATCAGGGTGCTTCTGAATCCAAAGCTGCTCCACTTCCTGTCTCCCGCAATACCTTTATCTGATGGATTTTTCAAGGCAACATAGATGTTTCCTCCACTGCCTTTGATGACCGTCAATCCTGCCTGTGTGTGTCCGTGGAAGAGGTGAAAGTCGAGCAGGGCTCTGCTCATACAAATAAAATGGCTTGTGACAAAATAGTCGGAGAACAATATTGAATGAATTCAAGTTTTACAGAGAAACTAGAGGCGCAGTTAATGTAACACTGTAACATAACTTCTCATTTGCTTCTCGTCTCCATCTTTAGGTGTACCAAAGGTTGTAGTTACCTGTGAATCACAAACTGCGTTCCTCAACTGTTGTGAGTTCTCTGGGTTTCATTTAAACAATGCATTTGCATGTTGTACAATGATTTTAAGAACAAATAACACATTAAGAAATCATAAAACACACTTGTGGGTAATGTTTCATTTTATCAACAGACCAGGGAACTATAAAAGTCCTTTCAGCCAATTATGGGCGTACAGACAGACAGACCTGCTCTACTGGAAGACCTTCTTACCAGCTCTCAAATGTTTGCTGCACTCAGAGTACGTCTCTAAGTGTGGTGGCCATTAGGTAAGAGCAGTAAATGTCTCTGAAGAGATATGAGATATGAAAGTGACTTAAACAATTGTAATGTTTTTGCTGTTCTTTGTATTTATTGACACAGATGTGATGGAAAGGCGAGTTGTTTCATCGTTGCGGAGAATGCAGCTTTCAGGGATCCTTGTTATGGAACTTATAAATACCTGACTGTGTCTTACATGTGTACTTTTCCTTTTTAAGTATACAACTATTTTATTGTGAAGTGAATTTAATCCTTTAGTTGTGGTCACATGTAATAATTGGACCAAAGATTTAATAAACATATTATAATGCAGTGTGTAAGGTTTCAAGATAATCCGTCTTTATATCACAGCTATCCAACATATGTTTAAAAAATATTTAGGTAACACCGACATTCAATTCAAATTCAATTCAAATAAAAAAGTAATGTATGTTTTGGTCAAGCTCTTTGGTTATATGAACATTACAAGTAGGCCTGGGCAATTTTTTTTAAATATTTATTAATTGTTTTCTTAAATGCGGTGGATTCGATATCTATTTTATTTATTTCATATTTCCGCAAGCAGTGAACATTAATTCACCTAAATGTTAATGGTACTTCTATCCACTAGATGTCACTTTTCTTGTTACAATGGATGGATGGAAGCGTTTGTTCATTCATTGTGTAATTATCATGGCGGATTCAGGTGTGTCCTGGAATTTAACATCACCTTCACATAAAGACAGCGGTTCATATTATTACAGCCTCTCTTTACAGCTCATTTTGTGAAATTGTGTTTGTTATGCTTAGTGTTGGGTATCGTTTTTCTTTTTCGATACCGGTGCCAAATCGATACTTTTCAATGGTGCCGGTGCCTATAGGTGTCTAAATCAATACTTTTAAAAAAGTGCCCTAAAACACTGGTGGATGACATTAAAATACATTATGTAACATATTAACAGATAAAGTAAAAAATCTGGCACTAAGCGTTTCCCAAAATCTATTACTAGGATCACTTAACGTACCAAAACAACAACCCAAAAACCCAAATTACATAAACTAAAACTAAATTTATTACAGTTTGTTAATCACTGATATCAAACATAAACATGATAACAGAAAAGTTTTATGTTCTCAGTTTGTTGCTGCATTGAGCCACATTATGTGTTTTTTTTTTAAACGTTAAATAACGTTATTTTCACATCTTATGTGGTGCGTTTTGGACCTTTATTCACCCAAACCTGTGAAGCATCCTTCTGGCTGTGCCTTGAATGTAGACTGCGTGTTTGTCACTGTGGTGCTATGTCTAAGTCTTTTATGGTTTCACTGTGAAGTGTCGTAAATATTCAAGATATAACAATTATTTTGGGACTGATAAGAACATTGAGAAGTCATTGGTAAAGAAACATAAATGTTTTATTAATTTGATTAAGCAATTGATCAATATTTTGAACACAATAACAATGAGTGAATGTATAATACAATATGATCGAACATCTCCTTTATAAATAAACTGTATTTATTCAGGTAGGCTAATAAGATAATAAAATCAGGTTAATATAAATATTAGAAAACTATGAAAATTAGGATGATCATTTGATAACAGAAAGAACTAATACAGCTGATATACGGCATACATTTGGAACTGAAATAACTGAATACAAACATTATGAACAACAAAAAGAAGAAACAAGCAACACCTCAACTTGAATCCTCACTTTCAGAGTGAAGAGGGAAAGAGACTGAAATTCATAAATCAAATAAAATAAACTGTTTGTGTTTAACTAGCGAGATATGTTTAATAAGATATCATACAAAACATAAAATGAAAGTACCTGTCCAAGCTGCGTCTGTCAAAGACAAAAGCATGCTATGAGCAGACCTTTACAGTATTGTCCTGCAAGATCAGTAACATTTTTGTAATAATTTTTAAGAGCCATGAACACAATACATAGTAAACACTGTTAAATTACAAACTTGTGTTCTAAAACTGATGAGCAAACACTTTGCCTAATGAGCCAGTAGATGGCAAATCGACAACATTTATATTTTTTCTCGGTCGCTGTGGCGCATTTCTAATATCAAACTGAAAATTCTCAAAGAGTCTTGTTAAAGTATTTATATTCTGTTGTTTCTTGCATTATCTATTGTTTATTTCATGTGGATCATGACACATGATCATCACATGTTTCATCTGTGAAACCACATGTAAAAACTTTAAATCCGGAACCCGACTGGTATCTGAAGACGTTTTTTAATATAAATGTAGGGAAAACATATGCATTTAATTTCAGTAGTTTCATGAATGAATAGCTTGCTATATTTAAATACCCATAGGGCTGCAACATTATTGCAAAAATCATAATTCTTATTAATCCCCTTGATATTACAACATACTTTGAGGTAAATGCATACAATATTTCATAAAACATTCAAAACAACTGATAATTAACAAATTGATTACTGTTGTAGTCTCCAGTAACTGTAGTACGTACTTATTTTGTTCAAATTAAATTATTAAAAACGTAATTTCGGAAATTATACTTTGTACTTTGGAGCAGAGATAGATCGATTCACTGCGAGCCTGTTGAAAATCGATTATAAAATGTGAGGAGACAAGCTGGTTGTATTTGAATCGCAGTATATGTTTTGAACAGCAGAGACCGCTGTTTACTGCAAACTTGCGTTCATTTTCTGGCCTCTTATGGCTCTACACATCATGATTGATTAATGCATTACGTACTGAATTTCGTCTTATTTCAATTTTAAATATGAATCATTATACACACACTATATTATGTTTATTTGACACACAAGACTGTGGTAAGGATGCTGAAAAGAAAACATAAACTGAAAAAAAAAAAAAAATATTAACTAGTTTTGTTACTGTTGTTTGCTGAGAAATGATCCAAAGTGTAATTTTATCGAAACGCTAGTTAATAAAAAGAATACATTGTGAAAAAGTATTAAAAAAGTCAAACAAAAAGAAAAAAATTGTCCTTAGGGTGTGAGTGCGTGAGTGAGTGAATGAGTGAGTGAGTGTGTGTGCTCTGCGATGGGTTGGCACTCCATCCAGGGTGTATCCTGCCTTGATGCCCGATGACTCCTGAGATAGGCACAGGCTCCCCGTGACCCGAGGTAGTTCGGATAAGCGGTAGAAAATGGATGGATGGAATGGAAAAAAACAAAAAGAAATAAAACAAACAATCACAATTTAATCACAACAAAAACTATTTTGGTGATTTAAGGAATCACCAAAATAGTTTATGCTTCACAAGCAATATGTTTCTGATCCTGGTCTAACAGTATTAAATTGAAGGAAGAAATATAAATTAATACTTCATCGCCATCATCAGCTGACACATGAGTCTTAAAAAGGACAGTGGTGGACAGTAACGAAGTAAATGTAATTCGTTACTGTACTTAAGTAGTTTTTTTGTGTATCTGTACTTTACTCAAGTATTTCAATTTTGGGAGACGTTTACTTTAACTCCACTACATTTTCAAAATCAGTCGTTCCTTTTTATTTATAAGTCAGTAAAAACTTAACTGGTAAAACGAGACACCAATCACGCGCTTTATTTTGAATTTGTTTTGTTTTGTCCGTGTTGCCGCCTTGGTCACGTTATCTACTCAGCGCGAACATACGATTAAACACATCAGATTCAGTGCAACTGTCTGAACAACATAACATTTCGACTGCTAATGTCTTTAGTGAATTCATGAAAGAAACTGCAGAATCTATCTTGCCACAAAACCCATGGCCTTATTTACGAGATTTTTTTTAAATCGTTGAAAAGAAGAACGAGTCTTTCATTTTTAAGTGCCTTCTCTGCCTTCCTCGGTCCTGTACAACTTCATCATACAATAATTCTCCTTCCAATCTAAGGAAACACATAGAGGTAAGCCATTTTAATTTCACTCATTTAAAATAAAGAGATATAAATCTAACAGTAGCTTGCAGAACAAATATAGACTGTTACGCTACCATGAACTTTGTACACGTCGTCTAAGTAAACTTATCTGTTTCACCTTATTTCATATTTGAATTTGAAACTTTTCAAGCTGAGTGCTCTGATATTGTGAAATGGGAATCAATCGAATTTAACATTTTATGTTGGAATTTAAATGAATTATATTTTGACTAGGCTGCAGCGATTGAATTCACATTTATTTGTATTAGTGTTTTTCACAATACATATACTTTCAAAGCAGCTTGAATTTGTCTACATAAATATTTTGAGTGATCTGTTATCAGAGGTGACTTTCTAAGTTATCTAAATGTACAGTTTTAAGATCATACAAATCATGCTGTCATAGCTAACATCATGTATTAATTTAAAGAAGGAAACAATGAGCTAATTAAAGTTATTATTACAAGTTGGGAACACAATGATTATATTATAAGAAAATGTTGCATTGGTGCATGTATGATGCTAAAACAGTTGACTGGTGGAGTGGAGTTCTCCTTATTAACAGGTATTCTTAGTTTCAAAAGCTTCCAAAGACTGATCTAACTAAGCCTATGCTGAAAATAATATACTCTGTATTTCTTATGACATGTTAAAAGAAAAGCACATAAAATATATTTTATTATTTTATTTAATCAAAATAATAGTACTTGGATACTTGAGTACATTTTAAGGCAAATACTTTTGTAGTTTTACTCAAATAAAAGTTTAAAGACAGCACTTCTACTTTTACTTGAGTAATATTTTTCCTTGGGTATCTCTACTTTTACTCAAGTACATGGTTTGTGTACTTCGTCCACCACTGGATATTATTATGTTCAATTACCTGTGGACCTTGTCCGGGATTTGCAGATGACGGTTATAGTCCACCTCCAGGGATATGCCGCGAGTCGCGTATGAAGTGACGTCAACACCATCTTCGACTGATTGGCTAGAGGAGGAGCTGTCAATCTAGAACTAGTGGACCAATGGTGACGCATAAGCCCGCCCTAATTACCATGAAACTAGAACTGCAGTTTTTGGAAACGCAAGCCAGAACGTGGAAAAACAAGCGAGGAAAAAAATAACGTATGCGTAGAAAAAGTTTAAATATTAGCAGAAAATATCAAAGGACACGAAAATGAGTAAAACAACCAAGGAGAACATTATTTTGGTTGCGATTTGAACAACTTTGTCTTTATGTGTAAATTTTGTCCAATATCATTTAAAATATGTTTAAAGTTCTGATTCACGGTTTAAATTTTTTGATTTACGCTTATTATATTTTTAAATATGCCCGCAATACTTGTGACGGGATTCTGATCCCATAGTCCGCCCCTTAATTCTGCACCTCGTACTATAAACTCCTTTATATGGGATCGTGCTGGGAAAACAAGAAGGAACATTGGGCTTTACGAATTACCCATCGTGTGTTGGTAAACAGGGTGTGCTACAGTCTGCTTTGCCGATTGCAAAACGTGATCGGGAAACAGTTTGCCAGAATATACCCTGACACCCTCCTATATATTCATCCATCATAAAAAAAATCAGAGTGGGTTAGATTTTCTGCGTTTTTTTCCGTATCCGTAGCAAGCATTTTGAAGGGCGTATTGACGATTCCGAGACAGTACAAACGAGCGCCAAATACGAAAATGTCGGAATGTACCTGAGAGCTGTTGTGCCTGAGAACACTGACACAAAGAACCCGGGTTTACATTAAACAGCCCATCATTATCTTGACAAAAAATATTGCAAGAAATATTCAAAATAAGGGTTTTATTCATTATGAGCTTTTTTCTCAACAAACAAGAACCAGCATGCAGTTTAATGTAATTTTCTAATGTTACTGCAATTCATATTTTAATAGGAAACAGAAGGTAAATGAAGAAATAAACAGAAATAATGTTTTAAAAATAACATAATGTAACATTCCTCACTGTATGAACATAACGTTTTTTAAACATTATTAAAACAAACAACAACTGGACACTTTAAACGTAACTTAATGGGAGGTTTAAGCAACACTCTTACAGCTGGAGGATCCTCAGGATTATATGTGTTCTAGTTTAACACAAACTCTTACAGTCACAGTTCAAAATACTTACAAACTGAAAAATGGTCTCCATCACCACAGTGTCATTTACTTTCTTTCCAGATTTCACCTCGACTCTCACAATCTGTTTCCTTGAATCTGTCAAAAATCATTTAGAAGAGGGTTTATTTAGTATTATCACTGAATATTAGAAATGAATAAAAGGAAAGTTAAATTTACAAAAACTATGCTTTTTTTCTTAATGTTGGTCAGACCAATCAGAGACAATAGTGTTTTAATTTTAACATTATAGTAAAAAATAGTAATATGTACAAATAATAATAGTTTATGTATGTATATAACGCTGTTAAAATAATTTGTTGACTCAACATAGCTTGACTATCTATTAATTCTGGGTTTTTTAAGTGTGTGTGGCATTCCTCCACTTGTAACACTTGTAACAAAAATGTTGCCGGTTTGAGCCTCAGTACCAGCAGGGATTGTAGGGGGAAGTGAATGATCAGCGCTCTCCTCCACCTTCAACACCACGGCTGAGGTGAGACCCTTGATCACCGGTGCCCCAACTGCTCCCTGGGTGCTGCAGTAATGGCTGCTCACTGCTCTGGGTGTGTGTCCACGGTGTGTGTGTGTGTGCACTTGGATGGGTTGAATGCAGAGCTCAAATTCCGAGTATGGAATATACATGGCCTCACTTCACTGCACAGCAAAACCTCCAGTGTTAAATAAACACTGTAAGTGTGTATATATTTATTCCTCAGAGTGTTAACAAGTAACACTGAAGCAGAGTTAAAGATAATGAGATTATTAATGTTATTAATGAAGTGATGATTGATGATGAACACCTGCTGATAACAAACACAATCACTGAAGAAAACATCAACAAGTCATCATAATAGTGTTTAGTGTTTCCTTTAGTTATGCTCTTATCATTATTAATTATTTAATTAATTTATGGTTAGCTGTAATATTGTGTTAATAATGCACATGTATAACAGAAAAACAAAGCTATATATTATTGTCCACTTATTTATGGTATTTGATACAGTTATGACTTTCTTAAACTGAATGTAGGTGTCTTTTATAATTTTTAGACTTAATTTTGAGTTCCTGACTCACAGTAATATATTTTATAATGAAAGTACACTCTTAATAGATAAAAAAAATAAAGCCAACAATTTGAATCAACTGGACATGAAGAATCGCTTTATGAATCTAAACAATGATGACAAAAGTTGTATATTTTAATTTAACTGCAATGCATGCTGGGAGTCATGTATAACTTTTTTACCCAGCATGCATTGCAGCTAAAATATTACGTCTCTTTAATCTGTGAAAATGTGCAACTTTCAAAAACGCATTTATTAGACCATTGTGGCACATAATTAAACTAAGAATATTAAGACTAAATTTGACTCGTCTCCTATGTTCATCTCAAATTAGATGATACAGTAGCTATAAACTAGGATAATTAGCTCATGTTTGACTTTTATAAATGTGCCTATAAAATACACTATTAGAGATAATAACAAATAAATGTTAAGTTTACTTCCAGACTAAAGGAAACACTAAACACTATTATGATTATTTCTTCTTGTTGATGTTTTCTTCAGTGATTGTGTTTGTTATCAGCAGGTGTTCATCATTAATGATGATTGGGCGGATCTTCCAATGCAGGCGCAGTTGAGTATGTAAAACGTTCCTAACGGTGCATACAATGTTCATAATATAACTGTTATATTTGCCACTTAATGTAGTTTTACGAATTATGTAGGCGAGAATATATGTGTTTAAAGTTAAAATATGTGGTCGGCTAATAAGGATAGCATCTGTTTTAAAGTTTGCTTGGATGTTTTCGGAGATGTGCGCTCCAGACAATCACCGAGTGCTCAGTGCTCATGTACCCGACCAATGCTGCCTCACCTCAGCAAATCTTTCTGTAATTCACCGCTAGTTCTAATGTCTCTGTAACGTTTAAACATGATGTATAATGTAATTAAATCGGGGCATATGTGTAACGGTCAATTTTTGGTCTCATAAATCTATTGTTTGTCTCTGAGAAAATCGTTTTGACTGAAGGTAAAGTTACGTTTCGTTTAGTTTTTGATGCAATGGTCAAAATGAAATGAACAATATTGTCAAAAAACATTAATAATTAAAAAATAAAACTATATTACAATAAACAATAAAATAAAACAATTAGCTGAATAGACGCATTAACAGGACATAACCTCATTTTACTGGCAGGACACAAGTGTTAAAGTATATCAATATACTATAAAATCAATTTGAAGACATCTTAATATGAGGTTGTGATGTTATTGGCACAAATTAAATAAATAAAAAAAGATTCAAAAAAAGAAGTGGAGGTAAATCGAGCTACATACTGAAGCTAAAATCTCAAAAGGTACAAAAATGTACCTTTCACACATTGTTGTACCTTTGTAAGTTGTCTTGGGTACGTAAGTTTTCCCTCAGGACCTATTGTGGAACTTTAAAGGTACAATATAATATTTTGTACTCCTAGGAACATAATTGTACCATCACAGTACCCTTTTCTTCTTACAATGTATGCAGACAGAAGAAGAATGGAGAAGTGATCATCTCTGCTTGTGTTGAATGAATCTGGAGAAAACCTTCATCATGTTAGTCCTGTTAAAGTCTCTGACAATAAAAGTCATAACTGATCCCTGTGTCCAATTATTTTAAGACAACAGAAATAATTTACAAATATCACCATTAAACTACAGAATGTGTTCTAGTCTATAATAGTGTCATGACTCAGTCGATGAGAAAAGAGGAAATGAGAAACACAGGAAGAGTTACAAATGTTCTTATGAAGAAATATAAGTAGATGATGAGAAGAGACTCAGTAAGAGAAACACAACATGACTGAGAAGAGTGATATATGTCTGCTGGGACTGATCCTTCTCTCTTCACTATTCACAGGTAAACTATACAACACATTTATTTCATCAGATTTCATTTCATTACTCTCACTGACATTCTGAGAAACATGTTCAGTTTCATCTCATGTCACATTTATCATAGAGTTCATGTGTCTTATTCTCACATTTAAAAGTCTGATGTCAAGAGTCAATGATAGAGGAACTAGATCACATGATTTACTGTCAAATCTTCTGATTTATATGATGTAAAAATAATCTAAATCCATCTGTAATTAAAGCAATAAACCCCAAGAAGCAGTGGGTTACAGTGTATTTTATAACAGCTAAGGGCGTTGTGGCACAACACGAAGTTGAGTAAAATACATCACTCTGACAGGAGTGTCCTGAACTCAAAGTGACTTCAGTCATTAAACACTGTACTGATGATGAAGAAATGACATAAACATGAAATATGATTGTGATGTTCTACAGTATGATGTCTCTGAACATTCATCATCTTCTACAGATTCAAACAAGATTCTAGTCACCACCACAAACCCTGAGAGATTCTCAACTCTTAACACAACAGAAACTACACAACAACAAGGTATATCATTACCGTGTGTGCGCTTGTGTGTGTGTGTGTGTTTTCACATTATGACTCATCTAAGCTAAACTTTATTTTTTACAGCATCAACTACAACATCAATAATAATAAGAGGTATGAAGTGTTGATTGTGATCCATGTGTCCTGTTACATAAGTACATGAGTGAAACTCTCACTGAACTCATCTTGTGTTTGTTTCTCATGTGTAGTGTTTGAGAGTTTGATGGATTTAATGGTGTTCTTGTGTCTTCTAGTGATTCTAGTGATTGTTGAGGTGTCAGTGTTTGCTGCTCCTACTGTCATTCTTCTTCAGATCATCTGTGCAGGAAGAGCGCGTGAGTTTTCATCATCATCATCATCATTCACATTCACCTGAAACAATCCAGAAAACAAACAGCAGAACTTCATCACTTTTATTGACTTTTATCTTCTCAGAAAACAGAAGAAGGACTCAGAACGCTCATCCAGAAGACACAGTGATGTCAGCAGTTTTGGAATAAAATCTCAAGGGCACCTCAGTCGTTAGCCGCCGGCCCTAAGAATTGAACCGGCAACCTTCTGGTCACAAGTCAGACTCTCTAACCATTAAACCACAACTGTCTATAATATCTTCTTTTCTATATTAATGTGATAGTTCATCCCCAAATGAAACATCTGTCATCATTTATTCACCTTCAAAAAGCTCTAACCTGTATTTTTTTCCTTTATACACAAAATAAGTTATTTTGAAGAATGTGGGATAGTAAACAATTCTGGGTCACCATTGACTATAGTAATCTTTTGTTTGGTTACACACATTCTTCCAAATTCTTTCTTTGTGTTCAGCAGAACAAAGTATTTTACACAGATTTGAAACATCTTGAGGGCGAGTAAATGATGACAGAATTTTCATTTTTTCCTGAACTATTACTTTAAATATGTCAACAGAGTCTGACGGTTTGTGTAACTGCATGTGTGTTACTGCATTTGTGTAACGTAGTTAAATTGTGTGTTCATTTATATCTGTTAATTCTGGCTCAAACATGTTTTGATATTGCATAATAGCTGAATAAAATGTCTGATAATGATCTCTGTCACGGACTCAGATGCTCTGTTAGCCACCCCCCCGTGCACCAGACCTCACCGCACACTTCAACATACTATGATGACACACAAACTGTTCCTCATTCACTCATTGTCAGGACTCAGTAGCTGTGTCCCAATTATCAGGCTGTGACCTTATATTGTAAGCAGCTATTGCAGAGTGTTTTGCCACTCAAGGGGGCGTGTTCTGGCATGGTCACATGGGAAGTGACATCACTTTTATACCCTCTATTGCAGTGCTTCTCAAACTTTTTAGATCTTGTACCACCTTTAATAAAATTAGTTTCAAGGATCACCTCATGACCGCCATAGAAAATCACATGAAGAGATGAAGAGACACAAATACTTTTCAGTAGTGCACAGTAAACACGGCTCTGTAAACTCTCATGGGGGATTCATTATCCCCCAATTTGTGGGGACTTCCAGAAAGCCTACAAACTTATATTAAAGACAAACAATGTGGAAAGAATATTTAACACAGAAGATAAATAAATACACATATACTTTAAGAGAACTGATGTATATAAACAACAGAATTACACTTTACTGCAGCGGCTTTTGTCAATGTTGCGTTTCCAAAGAACATCTCAACGCACGCTTCATTGATTTAACCTCGAGTAGATGCAGACACATGTTGAATGAGCACTTTACAGCAATAACAACAGCTTTAAACAACGCTTCAAGTGCAGAAATACATAAGAAACTTCATTTACACGCAGCTCATCTGAAGAGAGAGAGTCAGAGACTCACAAGCGTCTGTCTGCTCCCGCTCAGTGTTTGAGCTGCCCATCAGATCCACCAATGATAAATAAACAACAATAATACATACAACTATTTATAATTACACATAGGATGAGATGTATACCATATTTATCAATCATGGAGGCTTGTTAAACATCTGAAATTGGATTGTAGTTTTGCATTTTCTGTTGTTTCACATCACGTACCACTAGTTGTATAACCACAGTTTGAGGAGACGTGTGAAACCTTAAAGCAAATAAAACTTTTCCTTCTTCAATTTTGTAGAGAAAGGACCTTTAGGACAAAAGGGAACATTCAAAGGATTAGAGTGACACAGTTTATCTACTAATTCTCTGAAAACGTCTTGATCAACAGCACAGTCAATCTTTGTAAATATATCATCAACTAACTTTGGAACATACTGAGTAGATGACGTGCAAATAAACTGAAGCTGTTCCACCAGGTCATCAATGCATTTTCCAGAGACGTTATAGATGCTTCCCAGTTTTAACAAGAGAGAACCAATATTTTTCGCTATTTTGCTTGAAGCATCCCTTTCACAATCCAATTATTCGGTGTTATCTATGTCCACATGGTCATGTGACACTGGAGAGCTGATTTCATAGTCAGTAGAAGCTGGCTGTTTTGCAATCAAATCAGTCTCAAAATCTTCCAATGACCAGGATTTGTGATTTCTGTGTGTTGCATAAGCTGCACATATGTTTGTCTTAAAATTGCATCCTTTGAAAACACATTGTACAGTTTCGTGACTTCAAATGGGAATTGATGTGTTTAAAGTAGTCTTTTGTGTTGAAATAAAGTGAGTCACAAAGTTTACATTTTAAAGATTCCACTGATAGCACTTCACAATCCTTAGTTTCCTGTGAATTGTGACATCGATGCAAGTGTATACGCAGGCCACCCCATGTCTTAAAGGAGCATGGACAGTTTAAATGAAGACACGGTACTGAATATCCACGACCAAAGGTACCATGATTCAGCCGTTAATGCTTGAGAATAGCACCTTTATGTGTAGCCACAAAAGTGCAGAGCTTACATTGCCATCCCATAAATCACAAACTAAAGAAGGGATGAAAACAGTGTTACCAAAATTTCACATGCTTTTGTGCAGATGCAAGTTGTAATGTTACCCTTATTTTGTGTATTTAGGATATCCAATTATTAGTCATAAAAATTCATAAAACAGGCTTCAGGGCTGTAACCAATTCTGAAATCGAAATGGCTTCGAATCTGTGTTTTATGCAAAGCTCTTCCGTAAACTACATTTGGTTGATCAGTAGGAAGTACTGGACAATCTGAAATCACTAAGAGATTGAACTGTTTATTATGTGCAGTTGAAAAAGCAACTCTTGTCAAACAACATCATAAATATACTGAAATAAAAACCTGAAAAGGTTTAAAGAACAGCTATACAACATGCACTTTTGCATTTCCTAGAACTACGTGTGTAAATTGTACTAATTCTGTGACCCATATTTGGAGTTTCTGAGTGAGAGTGCCCACATGCTTTCGGGTTTCACAAAACTCTGTTGTTCGTATGCATTAATTACAATAAATATTTCAAATGCATTGAAACAATTACATGACTGCCAAAAGCCTCAATAACAGCTGTCCATTTGTCCTCATTTCTGTACGTTTCGGCAGTGTGTTTGGGCATTGAATACAGTGGCGAATCAGAGACCTGAAGCCATTAGTTTTTGATTTTTTGTAGCAACATAACCCCCACAATTATTATTTTCTTCAAGAATATGACATGCAGCTGCATCATTAAGTACAACATTTTTAAAATTCAATGTAAAATCAATTAATCAACAATAATAATTGCTAATACAATATTGAGGTAATAATCAACACTTGTTTTTTGTCATAATATAACAGCCCCTTTTCAATGTTTGCACAATCATATAATATATATAATAAAACATGAATGACACTTACCTCCAATGTTTGAACTCTTTGGTGTAGGTGCTGTAAAAGAGAAATTTAATATATTTAATAATACAATTAAAATTCATAAGAAAATGCAAGTAAGTTAGCTCTTGAATTAACCTCTATTATAAGATGACTATCTACGCCACCATAGCTGCATCTCAATCTACTCCCTAGGTTGTGAATCAGAATATCAGGTACATGAATTTGGGAAATGGATAGGACCCTGACTCACTACAGAATCAAAAAATAAAATTTAGGGGCACACCTTAAATCACCCTAGAATTTAATTATTAGACTTAACTCACAGAAATTATGATGTGCAATTTTATTTTCATTTCAGTGGGATATTACATTACTCAATACGACGGTCATACGGAATCTGTTTATGTTTTTGTTAATTCTGTGCTTAAATTTTGGAAAATTTGCAGAATTCTGTGGAACAGTTTTAAATGTGTTTAAATTTGTACAGAAATGTAAATATGTGTAAATGTGTTAGAATAGTTTTAAAATACTACCTGTCTTTGCATTAAACTTCAAGTGACAGCGGTCTGGGTTTCTAAACATCATTTAAAAAGAGGCAGAGCCTAGAAGCTTTAAAAGCGAAGTAAAGAGACTGTTTAAACTCTGAATACACCGGACCAAATTATAACTGAATTAATTTGAACCAACAGAAAACGTCCATATCCTTTTGTATGAAAAGCATATGTATTATTGTTCATAGTGTTCATGCAGAATAAAGGGCTCATATTAAGACTTCCTTATGATGATTTGACTGTGTATTAAGGACATTTACATTTTGTTCACAATGTTCTGGCAGTTTTCAGAAAGGTTCGGTTTCACTGGACGGGTACTGCGTCTGCGTGTGGAGGAATTGTCAAACAGTATAGAAAACACCGCGGTTTTGAAAATATCGTCGTTTGTGTGTTCGCGTCCCCATAAAGGTTGAGACGCACACGATGAAAACTCCACAGCGCCACTAATCCTCGGAGTCCAGTATATCACACGAATATCAAACGGGCCCTGTTATGTAATGTTGGCCTATACAGCTGATGAGCTGATGAGACCCACGTCTAGTTGTAAGACCATGATAAACGTTCCACAGGACGTTATATAATCAAATATCCTGTATTAACTTTTGTCGGTTGAAATAATAAATATAAGGTGATTCAAAGAGTACCAAGTTACCCATTAAAAAAATATGTCACTAGTAGCTTACAATACAAACGGCTGCGACAACATTGTGAAAACTATCGTAACACTGCTGTGTAACTTATACACGAACATGAAGCCACAGTTGATTTATATTTTGATGATAGTTTTCCTAAAATATGCAGCTGATTAACGTAACTTACCAGGATTTTCAAGAGAAACCGTTCAGCTCGCCCCCGCTTAGCCGCGAAGTGGAGGTAGTCGATGTTCCTTAGCTGAAGTAAAATACAAAAACCGTTAATAGTAATTTCTTAATATTAAACTATTGTTAAAAGTACTACAAACATTCGTATAATTAACGTTAGCCGACTAATTGTTACTTACCAAGATTTCTGAGGCGCGGAGAGCAGATGTGTAGACTTGTTGCTGAGGAGAGCAAGCAGACGTGTAGCGCACGTGATAACTTTAGCCGCGAATGTTACTCGATTTTATTTGTTGATGTTAAATCAATAAGATAATTTATAGGATTTACTTAATATATTTAGATTTTAACACGGATCAGTACAAGTAAATGATCTTCAAATACATCTATTAGATTTCACCTAAATATTAATGGTATATTAAAAATATAATTTGTTAGTTAAATACTAATTTATTTTCATTAAAAAAAAACAAGTTATTTTTTCTAAAATGTACATTTATTAATGTTTATTTTAAATATGTCCTACTAAAAAAACACTTAAATGATTTTAAAAGATTTTAATAAATTAATATAGCTGTTTTGTGAAATTTACATAGCAACTGGATTATTTTCTTCACAAGAATCTCAACTAGACATCAAACACTTTCAGACTTTATTAAAGTTTCAGATAAAAACACACAAACTGATCAAATCTGCAGACTGACACAGACTTTCTGTAACAAGTCCAGACTGAAAACTGAGCAAAAGTCTTGTAGTGTATTTCAGCCTTAAAGCAGCTGAAGACCGAACTCTGATAGTTTATATCCGGTACAATACCGGCACCTTCTGCGATAATCGTGCAACAATATCTAAAGTCAAACCTTATATTTACTTTTAAACATGATTTCTTTATGATAAAATGGTTGGTTGCCATTTTATACGCGTCATAATTTAAATCATAATACACAAACACAGTAAATGCTTACAATAACAAGAATCTCTTTTAAAGGAATAAGTGAGTGGCTCTTAAAAGAGCCTTTGTGTGCGGCGGATGAAAGCGGCGCTTTACTTGGAGCTGGTGTACTTGGTGACGGCTTTGGTGCCCTCGGACACGGCGTGTTTGGCGAGTTCACCGGGCAGCAGCAGACGCACGGCGGTCTGGATCTCTCTCGACGTGATGGTGGAGCGCTTGTTGTAGTGCGCGAGACGAGACGACTCACCGGCGATGCGCTCGAAGATGTCGTTGACGAAAGAGTTCATGATGCCCATCGCCTTGGAAGAGATGCCGGTGTCGGGGTGGACCTGCTTGAGCACTTTGTACACGTAGATGGCGTAACTCTCCTTCCTGGACTTTCTGCGCTTCTTTCCTCCCTTAACGGCGGTCTTGGTGACGGCCTTCTTAGAGCCCTTCTTGGGCGCGGGTTTGGCTGGTTCAGGCATGATGCTTATTCAAAAGTTAGTAAATGCTGAATGTCCCTTCGCTGTGGTATTTATTCACTCTCACGTGCAAATGTTTAGCGTCACGGAGCCTGTTGTCTGATTGCGTGTCTTCGTCGGCCGAACCCATAAAATGTGTTTATTGGTCAGCTCATGGTCTGACGGGTTGGATAGAGAGCCAATGAAAGTGTTTCCCGCCCAGTGTTTGAAATTTGAACATGACCATCCCCCGCGCGATTCAGTATTCACTTCCCGCTATTTATCGAATTTGATTAAAAATAACATTTATATCTGTAGTACGTCATCGTGTCATCAAAGTCACTTAAAGAGTTCATACAAAAGCATTTCACCCTTTTATGCTTTATTCACAAACTTTGGGCGTGTTTACGTTTACATAGTTAGGCGATGATGATTGTGTTTCTTTTTCGAGCACCAGAAGTGTGTAACACAACAGATTAATCTCATCAACTGAGGTTCTCCAAAACGCATCCGGGATAATAAAACGTGACATTCATAACATTTCGTTTGATATGATATAACTTCTTAAGTTCAACTCATCGAGTGATAAAGTGGCTTTTAGAAGAGCCGTTGGGTTTCATAAGTCTTGTTTTAAAGTGAAAGTACGTCATCGTGTCTTCACAGTCCATCAAAGATTCCGTTCAGAAAGCATTTCACTCAATTACACGTTATTCACGATACATTGCACGTGCTGACGTTTATAGTTACGCCATGATGACTGTGTTTCTTATTCGAGCTAGAGAAGTGTGTAACATAAATTCTAAAAGTTCCGATTTCTCGTCAATTTTGATTTATTTTATGAAATTCAACTCTTCGAGTGAGACAGTGGGTGGCTCTTAAAAGAGCCGTTGTGTTCAATGTTTAACTTCAGAATAAACGCGTTTAACCTCCGAAGCCGTACAGAGTGCGTCCCTGTCGCTTGAGCGCGTACACGACGTCCATGGCGGTGACGGTCTTTCTCTTGGCGTGCTCGGTGTAGGTGACGGCGTCACGGATAACGTTCTCCAGAAACACCTTCAACACACCACGAGTCTCCTCGTAGATGAGACCGGAGATACGTTTCACTCCGCCGCGTCGAGCGAGACGACGGATGGCAGGCTTGGTGATGCCCTGGATGTTATCACGCAAAACTTTACGATGACGCTTCGCGCCTCCTTTTCCGAGTCCCTTTCCGCCTTTTCCTCTTCCAGACATGATGCACGAGAGTACAGATACAAACGTTATGCTTTCAAAAAGGACAGCGGATACGTTTTGTATTTACCTACAGGACCTATTTGAAACACACGCGTGCGAGGGCGGTGCTAGTGGCATGTCACTTTTTTATTTTCCTCACCGCTCCTTCAGTAAATCATTAAATATACATTTATGCATTTAGCAGATGATTTTATCCACAGTGACGTACATCACATTATCTTATACATTTGTTTCTGAGTGTTTAATCCCCTGAGATCGAACCCATGACCTCGGCGTTGTTCTATTCTAGACGAGTACAACATAATCTAATGTACAAAGAAGCGTGACTTTTAAGATTTTATGAGAAACAGAATAAAATTGAACT
This sequence comes from Triplophysa dalaica, assembly GCF_015846415.1. Classification (NCBI taxonomy): domain Eukaryota; kingdom Metazoa; phylum Chordata; class Actinopteri; order Cypriniformes; family Nemacheilidae; genus Triplophysa; species Triplophysa dalaica. The sequence continues at coordinate 23,204,535 of NC_079551.1, forward strand.
ATAAATATTTCTCCTGACTTCTTTATTTTATACTCGTGTCATTTTATCTGAACAGAAATTTGCAACTTTTGCAGATCAACGCAGTAACGTCACGATAAAAAGATTATCGCCTTCAATTCAAAATAACATTTCTTCACATCTCATCATAAGTGCAGCATGAACACGTTTACTGACACAAGCGCTCAACTTCTATATATGAGAGCCGATTATACATGACTCTGGAGACTACAAATATTCTTCAGCGGTTTAACTGAACATTAGACTCGATTAGTTGCTTCAGACCAGTAATAATCCAATACAGGTTTATGAATTGAAAGCTGAATGTGCAGTTTTAATCTGTAATTAACCGGCAGGGAGACACAGGAATCGCATTGTTCTTTTATAGGTGAAGTGGGTGGCTCTTAAAAGAGCCTTTGGTTTGAAACGAACTGTCGCCCGTTTACTTGGTCTTGGCGGGCTTCTCGGTCTTCTTAGGCAGCAGCACGGCCTGGATGTTGGGCAGAACGCCGCCCTGAGCGATGGTCACTCTTCCCAGAAGCTTGTTCAGCTCCTCGTCGTTGCGCACCGCCAGCTGCAGGTGACGGGGGATGATGCGAGTCTTCTTGTTGTCTCGAGCGGCGTTTCCGGCCAACTCGAGGATCTCAGCGGTCAGATACTCGAGCACGGCGGCCAGATACACTGGGGCGCCAGCACCCACACGATGCGCATAATTGCCTTTACGGAGGAGCCTGTGGACGCGGCCCACGGGGAACTGAAGTCCTGCTCTAGAGGAGCGAGTCTTGGCCTTAGCTCTGGCTTTGCCGCCGGTTTTGCCTCTGCCGCTCATTTTCTTCAGCTGTGGTATTTTACTTTGTCAAAAAGAAAGATGAAACCTATGCGCTGCAGTTCTCACTATTTGAACCCCTCTACCTGTCGACTATTGGTTGGAGTCAGTAAAACTTTAAACCAATCAGTAAACTTCCCTCCAAACTCAAAGCCCAACCCCCTCTTTCTCCTCACAGATGCTGTGTGACGCGCAACAGTTTTGATATAATGAGAAAACTTAAACTCTCTTTCTCATTAAATCAATTATTTCCTGATTATCATTTAAAGTTTAATTAACTCTGTCACATTTTTACACTTATGCAGTCTAGAGGCAGATATAGAGATGAAGGAAGTGAAGCTTATTGAATAGGGTAATATAAATTGTGTTCTTTACCAATTCAAATGTACAATATTTGTCATGACAATAAAGAAATTGTAATACATGCGTTTTGTATTAACACACATTAAAGAGGAAATTCAATCTAATGTCACACGTCACTCATCTCTTCATTCAGTTACATTGACTCCTGTAGTCGCTCTCATCAAACTCAAAGCTCTGCTCTCGGCCTACAAGACCACCACTGGTTCTGCAGCTCCATATCTTCACTCGCTCATACAGACTTATGTACCCGTCAGATCCCTCCACTCTGCAAATGAACCACGTCTTGTGATGTCATTACAAGAAGGTAAAAAATCTCTCTCACATACTTCCTCTGGATCTGTTCCACATTTGTGTAATGATCTGCCCGCTGCTACAAGATCATCAGATTCTGTGTCCATCTTTAAAAATCATCTGAAAACATATCTCATCTGTCAACAGCTGACCCATCAGTTCTGACTTCTGTCTCTTTTCTACTCTTTCAATCAAAAAAACAATCTTATCTTTGTGTTAGGCTATGAGCAGTGCCGGCCCTACCTAATAAGCGATATAGGCAGTTGCATGGGGCCTCCATGGCCACTAGGGGACCCCTTTACTTGCTCGTTGTGTCATTGTCATTCATCATGTGCGTTAGCTTTAAACTGTGCAAAGATTAAAAATTTAAGGCGGCAATATCTGTCTGGTGCAGAGAAGAGGAAGAAGAGGAAAGAAGAAGACGAAAGAAGAGTAGAAAATAAAGGATCAAGAAAAGGTTAAGCGTGCAATCCTTGGGACTGAACCCATGATCTCAGTGTTGCAAGAACCATGCTCTAACCACTGAGCTACAGGAAAGCTGTAAAGGGATAATAATGTGTTGTTAATTTGACATTGTCAGATATGATTCAGTTTAGGGCCCCCAAAATCCTAGGGCCGGCCCTGAGACCAGTTTTACTGCACATATGCTCTTTGTCCTGATGTTGTTTCAATTGCTTCTATTGTTTACCTCATTGTAAAAGTGTCTGTTAAATGATTAAATGTAAGCACATTTTATAAAAAGCAATTTACACTACTGGTCAAAAGTTTTCAAACACTTAATCGCTCATTTATTCATATTTTATCCACATTTAGAAAAAGGCAACTGACGACTGAACATGTTGTGACTGAAAAAATCGAAACAATCAAATAAAAAATGTTAAGTATCTGCTATGAACCTGTTATATACATCTTCAATGTAGTCATTGTTTGCCTGATATTTGCAGAAATTAATTTTATCATCAACTGCTTGACGTTTAACCTAGAAGATTCTTTTCAAACAACACTAAACAAGTTCTCATGTGAGCTCTTAATGGTTGCTCTTTTGCATCATTTAGTCAAAGTCATCCATATCAAAAACGTTTTTATATGTATATACACAGATATATTAGTTGATAATGAAGAAATTTAAATTAATGTGTTTAGTTTGAGACATTTAAGCACCTTCAGATTAAATCATTTTTAAGACCACGAGAAACATTTCATTCAAGTATTCAAACACGTTTGACTGGTAGTGTATAGTGACTGAATAAAGCAGTTTAATTAATAAAAGATAAATCTTTAAAACAAGTCAGTTTATGTACATATGCCAAAGACATCCTGGACAGATTCACAGTTTTCTTCTTTTTTTGTTACAGAGAGACTCAATAAAAACAATAAAAAGTACTTGTGTTCAATATGTCTGCAAAACAAAAAAATAATAATTTACAGAAGATAAAACACTAAATAAAAGTAATAATAATAACTGCTTTAACGTTTCAATCATTCAGAACCCAAGACTGACTGCAGCAAACTTGGTTGTCTGTAAGAAAAAAGAAATAGATAAATACAACATGTCAATACTGGACAAAAATATTTAGTTTTTATTATATTTAATCCATATTTATTTTCCGTTTTTACGTTTCGTCAGTCTGAATATAAAACATTTACACATCAGTAACACAAACAGCGTTGTGTCATTCACACAAATACCTCGAGAGTGTTCGTGTGTTTCAATCTGATCAAAACAACTTCTGTATGAAACACTTTACAAGTCCCTGAATGACATTAACTTAACTCAAGTCATTTATTACATGTATGTTAAATAAACAGAAAACATGTTTAATGTTTCATCAATGTTTACACAAACAAATCACATGAAATTCATGCTTTTCTCCAGAGATCGATGCTGGTCGTGTTTTTAATGTAACAGTGAAATAATAAAGCCTTTACTGTCGTGTAGTTTAGTCTCTGAATAAAGCTCTGGATCTCTGCTCTGTGTTCACGCTGTTTTCACTCCGTCAAATGATTTTAAAACTCTGATATTTACTCGAAATGTCGCAGGAGAAAACACAAGAGTTTGCGGCTCACAGAGGCGCGCAGACACTGACAGGACGAGCTGAGTCTATATGGTTCTCACGTAGTGTTTAAGATCGCAGAGCCGCTCAGTCCTTCCGCATTACTGATCAACTATAGACTGTGACCGAAGGCTCTTTACCTCAGAAATGGCAGAAACCGCTCCAGCTCCAGCAGCCCCGCCGGCGAAAGCGCCCAAGAAGAAATCTGCAGCCAAAGCCAAGACAGCGGGTCCAGGCGCGATTGATCTCATCGTTAAAGCCGTGACGACCTCCAAGGAGAGAAACGGTGTGTCTCTGGCCGCCCTGAAGAAAGCTCTCACCGCCGGCGGATACGATGTGGAGAAAAACAACTCCCGCGTCAAGCTCGCCATCAAGAGCCTCGTGACTAAAGGCACACTGGTCCAGACCAAAGGAACCGGTGCTTCAGGATCTTTCAAACTCAACAAAAAACAAGTCGAGACTAAGAAGCCAGCGAAGAAAGCCGCTCCTAAAGCAAAGAAGCCCGCCGTGAAAAAGCCCGCTGCTGCTGCTGCTGCTGCTGCCAAGAAGCCGAAGACCGCGGCGGCAAAGAAGACCGCCGCAAAGAAATCTCCCAAGAAGGCCAAGAAACCTGCCGCCACCGCCGCTAAAAAGGCAACGAAGAGCCCCAAGAAGGCGAAGAAGCCAGCGGCCCCCAAGAAAGCAGCAAAGAGTCCGAAGAAAGCAGCTAAAAGCCCCAAGAAGGTCAAGGCTGCAAAACCCAAGACGACAAAGCCCAAAGCAGCGAAGCCTAAAAGGGCCGCCCCGAAAAAGAAGTAAATTACTTCTCCAGACTTTCTATTACAAAAGGCTCTTTTAAGAGCCACCACCAGCCCACTAAAGAGTTGTGTTTCAGTGATATGTTGATATTATGGTTGTGTTGTCACATTTAAATCTATTTATTTGGCAGACGCTTTTATCAAAAGCTACTTACTTTGCATTATCCTTTACATTTATACATAGATATCTGGGCTCGAACCCACAACCTTACTCTTACCACTGAGCTACAGGAAAACTCTTTATAAATGAATATGCTGATAAATCTGGTTCAAATTAAGAACACAAGATATGATCGTCAGAGCATTTAATTCATTATCGGCGCAACATCTGAAGTTATGTTGTCAGTATAAATGTTTGCTTTTGTTCATACTGTTGTTTCCTATAGACGTGTCTGAAAAGACCGCAGATATAAGATTTAATGTAGTGAAAGATCACGTGATCAAAAACTGAAACAATCCAGAAAGATGTTAAGAATTGGGCGGGCTTTGGTTTTTGGAGGGAAGTTCAGTGATTGGTTTGAACTTTTCACAGAATCGAACCAATAAGCGAACGATAGGCACGTATAAATGCTGAAAACCACAAACTCCATCTCATATTTCCTTCGTGTTTTTATAATCGTGAGGATTTTATATCTTAAGTAACAATGAGTGGAAGAGGTAAAACCGGCGGTAAATCAAGAGCGAAAGCTAAGACTCGGTCATCCAGAGCGGGTCTTCAGTTTCCCGTCGGCCGTGTTCACAGGCTACTTCGCAAAGGTAACTACGCACATCGCGTCGGTGCCGGAGCTCCAGTCTATCTCGCCGCTGTCCTCGAGTATCTCACCGCTGAGATCCTGGAGTTGGCCGGAAACGCCGCTCGGGACAACAAGAAGAGTCGAATCATTCCCCGCCATCTACAGCTGGCCGTGCGTAACGACGAGGAGTTGAACAGACTTCTGGGCGGCGTGACCATCGCTCAGGGCGGTGTGTTGCCCAACATCCAGGCGGTGTTACTGCCCAAGAAGACCGACAAACCCGCTAAGGCAAAGTAAACGGAGGACTGTTCGTTTCAAACCAAAGGCTCTTTTAAGAGCCACCCACATTATCACTGAGAGAGCGACGAGGTTTCTGTTTTAATCCATCGAGTTTGTATATTAATGCATTATCACAGACCTGCTATAAATGAACTCACATTCTCCAGATCAGTATGTGAGACCACTGCCCCAAATGTTCTACAATATATCTGTTTACTCGTGCCTTTGACGGATTATCAGAGTAAAATAATAATTGTAAAGCGTCTTGTTTTAACGGGTTTAAGTTAAGAAACGCGTGGGAAAGCGGAGCGCTTCTGTCCTTAAAACTTTGTTGCTGCGCTTGTGATTTAACATAAAGGATTATTTTAATTTGATTTGTATGTGAAGACCTTTATATGTGAACTTTGTTAAATAGCAACGTGCAGATGTCTGATCAGAGGAATAATACACGAGTATTAAATAAAGAGATGAAGAGAAATTATATGATTATCTTGTCTTGTGTCCGTGACGCGAGATTTAAACGCAATGTCCCGCCAGTATCATTTGAACGCATATCGCGCCGCCATTGGCTCAGTGTCTCGAGAGGACGTCACACATCAGCCAATCGAGTCTCTCCGTGCCCTTGACGTGCTGCGCGTTTTAGCCTTTAAAACCAGGCACACCGCATCCACAGACACACTCCGTACTGAACACAGAAGATTCAGCAGCAATGGCAAGAACCAAGCAGACCGCTCGTAAGTCCACCGGTGGCAAAGCCCCGAGGAAGCAGCTCGCCACCAAAGCCGCCCGTAAGAGCGCTCCCGCCACCGGCGGAGTGAAGAAGCCTCATCGTTACAGGCCCGGCACCGTGGCTTTGAGAGAGATCCGCCGCTACCAGAAGTCCACCGAGCTGCTCATCCGCAAACTGCCTTTCCAGCGCCTGGTGAGAGAGATCGCTCAGGACTTCAAGACGGATCTGCGCTTCCAGAGCTCCGCCGTCATGGCTCTGCAGGAGTCCAGCGAGGCTTATCTGGTCGGTCTGTTCGAGGACACAAACCTGTGCGCCATCCACGCTAAGAGGGTCACCATCATGCCCAAAGACATTCAGCTGGCCCGCCGCATCCGCGGAGAGCGCGCTTAAGTCCCGCTTTAATAACAACTCAACGGCTCTTTTAAGAGCCAACACATCAACTGAACGACACGATTTCCACCGTTTTTTACAAACATAAATAATAACGCAAGGTGACACAATGATTAATAATATTGTGGTAAACTTGATTGCTCAATATTAAGAATGATCATTATCTTATCAGTCTCTTTAAACCGCAGAGATACCCGTGTGTCTTTATTCAGTCTGCGCTAAATCATTCCACTTAAGAGCGTCTGATCACATGTTCTTCCTCAAACACACTTGTAATACTCATTTTGGTAGTAAATAAAAACGAGGCAAAATTATGGCTATTGGTCGTCTATCATTTCTAACTAATCTATTATTTTCTGAAATCAGTTTAGATAAGAGGTTAGAGGTTAGTTCACTAAAAAAGGAAAATCCTATAATTTTCCTTGTTCTGATATGAATATTTGCAATTTTCAGTTCTGTGACATCATCCACTACCATAGTATTAAAAATATTTCTGTCGAACACAGAGTGAGATATTGTGAAGTATTTAGGAAAACAAACCCTTTAGTGCATCTTTGACTACCATTTAATTGTTCCTATTGTGGCAGTCAATGATGTCACAGAATTTAAAATTTCTAACATTCTTACAAATATCTTTACCTGTGTTCGTCAGAACAAAGTCATTTAAACAGGTTTGAAATATCATAAGGCTGAATAGTTGATGACATAATTTTATTGGGTGAACTATCACTTAAAGTGCATTGTTTAGTTTCTTATTAAATCTTAAACATCGTGCTTTATGTAAGTTACACCGTAAAGAGATTTACTGAGAGCTTTGTGAGGGCAGAGGCGATAAGAAAAACGTGTAAATGACGTGGGTTGGTCCCGCCCTCGTGCCCCTGTTTCTACTAGGTCCTATAAGCACATGTTTAAGCCCTCCGCTCACAGGTCCCCCTATTGATAAACCTTACCCTTAGCTAACATTGCATCATGTCTGGAAGAGGTAAAGGCGGAAAGGGACTCGGAAAAGGAGGCGCGAAGCGTCATCGTAAAGTGTTGCGCGATAACATCCAGGGCATCACCAAACCCGCTATCCGTCGTCTTGCTCGCCGCGGTGGTGTTAAGCGTATTTCCGGTCTCATCTACGAGGAGACTCGCGGTGTGTTGAAGGTGTTTCTGGAAAATGTCATCCGTGATGCCGTCACCTACACCGAGCACGCCAAGAGAAAGACCGTCACCGCCATGGACGTCGTGTACGCGCTGAAACGACAGGGACGCACTCTGTACGGCTTCGGAGGTTAAACGCGTTTATTCTGAAGTAAAACATTGAACACAACGGCTCTTTTAAGAGCCACCCACTGTCTCACTCGAGGAGATGAATTTCAGAAGTTCTATCATCAAACGAAATGCCGATAAAGTCACGTTTTATTATCCCGGTTTTGTTTCTGAGATCTCGTTCTTTATTAACTGATGAGATTAATCTGTTGTGTTAAACTCTTCTCTCGCTCGAAGAAGAAACTCCATCATATCAACTATATAAACGTAAACACGCCCAAAGCTGCTGAATAAATCATAAAAGGGTGAAATGATTTAATGCTCGAAATCTTTAAGTGACTTTGATGACACGATGACGTAATTCTGTTCTAGTGTAGAGTTAATACAGAAATAAACGTTTTATTTTTATTCAAATTCGATAAAGAGCGGGAAGAGCAAACAAAGGAAACTGAATCACTTGTGGGAGGGTCACCTTCAAACACGAGCTGTGGGCGGGAAACACTTTCATTGGCTCTCTATCCGACCCGTCAGACTATGAGCTGACCAATAAACACATTTTATGGGATTTGGCAAGCGATGATACCCAATCAGAGCACGCGTCCGTTACACTAAACATTTGCACGTGAGAGTGAATAAATACCACAGCGACGAGACTCTTCAACATTCAGCATTTTCTCATCTGTGAAGAAGCATCATGCCTGAACCAGCCAAACCCGCGCCCAAGAAGGGCTCTAAGAAGGCCGTCACCAAGACCGCCGTTAAGGGAGGAAAGAAGCGCAGAAAGTCCAGAAAGGAGAGTTACGCCATCTACGTGTACAAAGTGCTCAAGCAGGTCCACCCCGACACCGGCATCTCTTCCAAGGCGATGGGCATCATGAACTCTTTCGTCAACGACATCTTCGAGCGCATCGCCGGTGAGTCGTCTCGTCTCGCGCACTACAACAAGCGCTCCACCATCACGTCGAGAGAGATCCAGACCGCCGTGCGTCTGCTGCTGCCCGGTGAACTCGCCAAACACGCCGTGTCCGAGGGCACCAAAGCCGTCACCAAGTACACCAGCTCCAAGTAAAGCGCCGCTTTCATCCGCCGCACACAAAGGCTCTTTTAAGAGCCACTCACTTAATCCTTTAAAAGAGATTCTCATGTTTGTAAAGTTGTGAGTTGTATTTTTTTCATCATTGTTGTGATTTAAATTACGATTTGATTAATGTCAAATGTTTACATTTGATTGTTTTCTCTTAGATAAAACAGCCATTTTTGATTTTCAGGATGATTTAATTTGTGTGACAAAGTTATTAAAAATATTAAAATTAATTTGGGTTCATTATGGGCACTAATGTAAAACTTACTCCAGTAAAACACAATAAGAATTCTTTAGATGGAAAAGTGTATACAGTTTTCTAACTTGCATATAATCTTGATATGTATTTAATTTAAAGATGGTTTGAAGATGTCTTGAAATATAGATACCACTGATAAATAGACAAACAATTGCTCAACTTCAAATAAACTAAACATGTTATTTTATGTTATAAACTTGATGAGCAACTGAATGACAACTTCACTAAACATCTGATGATAGACTTCAGACACCAGTAAACTTCAGTCTTTATATGAGTTTTAAATTAGAGGAAAGCAGAAGATTTTCTTGTATCTTGTACTCGAAAGTGTGTAGGTTAAAACTGTATTGAACATACTGAAATATGGCAAAATAATGAGGTGTGCAAGATCTTCAGCTGACACTGATTATACACTCACGTAGAGGATTATAAGGTCACCATACTAATAGTGTGTTTGACCCCCTTTCGCCTTCAGAACTGCCTTAATTCTACATGGCATTGATTCAACAAGGTGCTGAAAGCATTCTTTAGAAATGTTGGCCCATATTGATAGGATAGAATCTTGCAGTTGATGGAGATTTGTGGGATGTACGAAGCTCCCGTTCCACCACATCACAAAGATGCTCTATTGGGTTGAGATCTGGTGACTGTGGGGGCCATTTTAGTACAGTGAACTCATTGTCATGTTCAAGAAACCAATTTGAAATGATTGGAGCTTTGTGACATGGTGCATTATCCTGCTTAGCCATCAGAGGATGGGTACATGGTGGTCATAGAGGGATGGATATGGTCAGAAACAATGCTCAGGTAGGCCGTGGCATTTAAATGATGCCCAATTGGTCCTAAGGGGCCTAAAGTGTGCCAAGAAAACATCCCCCACACCATTACACCACCACCATAATTGCATTAATGAGATATTGAACAGGTGTTCCTAATAATCCTTAAGGTGAGTGTTATTGTCCCAATATATGCAATTTCATAATCAATAAAATACTTTTTAATATATTGATGTACACGTGATAAGATATGGGACTTAATGTGTAAAAATATATTGACAATAATATTTCTTATATTAAGAATTACAACATACATGATTCATATTTTAAAACATAGCCACTTCACAATAGCCTGTCATAGTAGGAGAAAAAGAATGGTAGTGAGTGTATATCAATCTCTCTTAACAATGCATTACACAACAACACACACCACCACTGACCTCTGCTGGTCTTCTGAGGTATAACAATAACACAACACAACAAATGAATGAATTATGTGGTGACAAAAGATGATGCATGTTCTCGAGAGACAACATTGTTGAATTTCTGTTAAACCACAAGCAATAATATTTGACAAATGGAGAAGTGATGTCTCTTCATAGACCAAAACGTATTTAATTGTATTATGTTCAGTTTTCTTGTGCTCATTTATTAGAAATATACGTCAAACCAAAAGGTATTCAGACACCTTCAACATGTTTCATACGATCACAGTTTATTCGCTATAGTTTATAAAACAGTAATAAAATATGTCAAGAACTCAGAGTTAAACTGTGTCAGAACTAAACCATGTTGATAATGTCAGGTGACTTTGACAGAAAGGTTTGTGTTAGGTTAGACTCATGTCTCTCACAGGAGTGAGTGTTTGTGCTTCTGTGTTTCACTCCTCTAGCTTTGAGGAGGTAGATGAGATGTGGTGGGAATGGATTCAGGGGATGTAGACCAGTCACACACATCTTCTGTTCCGCCTATGAGGAGCTTGTGGAGGCAGTCGTTCAGTTAAATGTTTACTTTAGTTAAATGTTGGTCTACTCTAGACTGATCCTTCATGACTTCGCTGCTAGATTTGTTATTTGCTCTTTCAGATGTGTGTGGAGGACTTATGGCCACTTCACTCTCATTGGCTAGTGAGTTTTTGATTGACTGAAGACAGTGCAGTGATTAGAGACAGATCTGCATGTAGTTTTCTTTTTTTTTTTTTTATGTAGTGCTTGTACTTAAATCACTTTCTTATTTAGTTAGTATTAGCAGGGTTGCTAATGTAACAGAGGCAAGCTAGTGAAGAGCTGTGCAGTATGTAAACCTCATCCCCGGCCTCAAGGACGCTCTAGGGACAGATGCTAGAGACTGCGGTCTTTAACCTCCTCGCTAGAGCGCCCGACTCCCATGCAGGACCAACCCGGTTCGAGGCCCGCTGAGAGCGGTGCGGAGCGTTCCGGTTACACTAACTCTAACGCAGGGTGGGACTCACACTTTCAGGCTCTTCCCTCTGTGACAACAAGCCAACGTTGAGTAAATACAGAATTGTTTACTTTCATTTTTACTGGCACAAAAATAACTCCAAACATATTCATCCTCTGTTTTCCAAACAAGCAAATATCTTCTTCAGTATTGCTGGTGTTGCTGAACATGTGTCTGTCGCCTGCCTCAACATCGTCTCTGATGTGGCATTTATATAGCGCATTATTGTGTATTGCTGTACACCGAAAGCGCTTTAAAATCACATGAGGGGGGGTCTCTCCTCAACCAGCACCAGTGTACCAGATAGTCTTGTATAACTTTAACATCCTGTCTTAATAATGTCTGCCCTCTCACATCTAGGCCTGCACGTATAACACCCTCTTGCCCCTGTCTGTCTGAGACTATCTCACCATCAGATCAAGCTAAGGGCTGTGGAGAGGAAGTGGTGCAAGTCTAGATATCCTGTTGACCTCATTAAGTATCAATATCTTCTCAACACCTTTGTACTGATTTGTACTGACATTGTTCTAAGACTGATGTCCTGCCTGTCATTTTAAACTTATGGGGACAAGAGCTTAGTCTCTGTCATCTGTCCTAATTCTGCTTAACACTTGACACTGTGAACCACCAGATCCTGCTGAGTTTGTGCTGTCAGTTTTGGTTTTAGTGTTGTGAAATCACAGATGTAGTATATTCTGAAATCTGAATAAATAAGATTTCTATTGATGTATGAGTTGTTAGAATAGAACAATATCTGACTGAGATACAACCGTTTAAAACTCAGGATTCTCTGCCAATGGGGTAAGAAAAATAATCTTGAATTGAGTGATTAACTAAAATGTAAACCTTAATTCAAGATTACTTTTCTTACCCCATTGGCATATTTTTTTTTGCTTGTTTTAAACAAACATTCACTGAAAATTCATATTTTTTTTACTAAAAACAAGACTTATTTTCATCGGTAATTTTGCTCATCAAGAAAATGCATCTTGATTCAAGTTTATTTGTTGACATTTTCACTGAGAAACAAGAACAAAGACTAAGTGAGAAAGTTATTTTTTTGCAGTACACAGTGTCTCTCATTAACAACTTCACAGGCAATTTTCTCAATATTTAGGTTTTTGCACTCTCAGATTTTTGCTTGTTTTAAGCAAAAATTCACTGAAATTTTAAAAAAAAAATATTAAAAAAAAAACTTGTTTTCTTAGGTTAATTCACTTATCAAGAAAATGCATCTTGATTTTTAGAATGTTTAGACATTTTTACTGGAAAACAAGAAAAATATACATTTATACATTTAAGGTAGGAAATGTACAAAATATCTGCATGGAACATAATCTTTACTGTCAATAATTTTGACCCATACAATGTATTTTTGTCTTTTACTAAAAATGTTCCCGTGCTACTTAACGTTTTGTCATCCAGGGTCACAAACGAACAAACAAATACATTATAAAGAAAAAGATGGGCCCATTCTTAACAAGAGTGGACAACCAAACATACATTACATTTACCACATATCACTAAACACATCAAAATATACAAATGAACAAATACAGCTGAAATCAAAACTAAAGGAAAGGTAACTTAACCGAATAATATAAACCTCAGTGAAGGAATCAAATCAGCAAAGATTCTGGTTTCTACTAAAAAAATCACGCAAATATGTATAAAATCTGATCAAATAAAGCTCGTCTGTAATTTATTCATAAAGAGGATTTTATTCCTAAACTGCTGACATCACTGTGTCTTCTGGATGAGCGTTCTGAGTCCTTCTTCTGTTTTCTGAGAAGATAAAAGTCAATAAAAGTGATGAAGTTCTGCTGTTTGTTTTCTGGATTGTTTCAGGTGAATGATGATGATGATGATGATGATGATGATGATGATGATGAAAACTCACACGCTCTTCCTGCACAGATGATCTGAAGAAGAATGACAGTAGGAGCAGCAAACACTGACACCTCAACAATCACTAGAATCACTAGAAGACACAAGAACACCATTAAATCCATCAAACTCTCAAACACTACACATGAGAAACAAACACAAGATGAGTTCAGTGAGAGTTTCACTCATGTACTTATGTAACAGGACACATGGATCACAATCAACACTTCATACCTCTTATTATTATTGATGTTGTAGTTGATGCTGTAAAAAACATAGTTTAGTTTAGATGAGTCATAATGTGGAAACACACACACACACACACACACACAAACGCCGATGATGTACCTTGTTGTTGTGTAGTTTCTGGTGCGTTAAGAGTTGAGAATCTCTCAGGGTTTGTGGTGGTCACTAGAATCTTGTTTGAATCTGTAGAAGATGATGAATGTTCAGAGACATCATACTGTAGAACATCACAATCATATTTCATGTTTATGTCATTTCTTCATCATCAGTACAGAGTTTAATGACTGAAGTCACTTTGAGTTCAGGACACTCCTGTCAGAGTGATGTCTTACCTGTAAATCTGACAGTATATGTGACTGAGGTCTTGATGTCATTCTTGTGTTTGAACACACATCTCAACTCTGTGTTGTCGTCTTCATTCACGAGTGTTGTAGTCAGAGAGATGAGACAGAGTTTATCTGATCTAATCTGATATCTGGAGTCTGTCTGTAGATCAACATCAGTCTGATTCATCCACACCAGCTGAAATCCATCATAACTGAACACATGATCACAGTCATATGTAAACAGCCGACAGGAGAGAGTGACAGATGTGTTTGCTCTTATCTCAGTCTGTGATGATGATGATGATGATGATGAAGACACTGAAACACAAATCACACAACACACTCTCAGTACTCATGAGTTTCAGTGAAAACACAAGAGATAAAGAGAACTGTGATCTGAAGTTAAACATGTGTTCATATAAATGAAGAGAAACACTGACCATGAAGAACATGTAGATAAACACGTGAATCAGGTCCATGTTGATGTCCATTCACATATTGTCTGCAGGTGTAACGTCCACCATCATGTTGTGTTGTTTTATAGATGTTGAGAGAGCAGTCAGATGTCAGACTCAGTCTCTCAGATCTCTCTGTGTTATTCTTATTTATTCCTCCAGTAAACACTTCTTCAGATGATGTTGTATAATTACTGTAGTTCCATGTAGTTGAGGAGCATTGATGAAGAGCATCATTACAGGACAGAGACACACTTTCACCAGAACTGATGAACACATGAGTCACTTCTGCTTCACTCACACCTGAAACAGCAGATGACATCATTCATATTAATACATCACAATATATTCAAACTGTTCAATATTTATCTCTCAATGACAGATACATTTTTCTTATTTTAATATCACATAAATCAGAAGATTTGACAGTAAATCATGTGATCTAGTTCCTTTATCCCTTTTCACTCAGAAATGCTGGTAAATTAGTTGGTAAAGTCATTCAGGTAATGTCCTGTTCACACAAGCAATGGCATTCTGTTAAATTAAGAGTAAGACAGCGTTCACACAGCCAGTAATATGATGTCATCAAGCGGACGTTCAACCGTAGCTATGTTTGAAAATATGGTGACGGTATGATTTTATATCTGAAAAATGGAAGTACGATTTACCCTAAAGGTCCTGTTCACACATGATCTGTTAACTGCAATTTTCTTGCAATTTACCAGTAAAGGCTGTATGTGTGAAAGAGACTATTGACTCTTGACATCAGACTTTTGAACGTGAGAATAAGACACATGAACTCTATGATAAATGTGACATGAGATGAAACTGAACATGTTTGTCAGAATGTCAGTGAGAGTAATGAAATGAAATCTGATGAAATAAATGTGTTGTATAGTTTACCTGTGAATAGTGAAGAGAGAAGGATCAGTCCCAGCAGACATATATCACTCTTCTCAGTCATGTTGTGTTTCTCTTACTGAGTCTCTTCTCATCATCTACTTATAGTTCTTGATGAGAACATTTGTAACTCTTCCTGTGTTTCTCATTTCCTCTTTTCACATCGACTGAGTCATGACACAATAACAGACTAGAACACATTCTGTAGTTTAATGGTGATATTTGTAAAATACTTCTGTTGTCTTAAAATAATTGGACACAGTGCTCAGTTATGACTTTTGTTGTCAGAGACTTTAACAGGACTAACATGATGAAGATTTTCTCTTCATTCAACACAAGACTTTCCTGCCCGAGCAAAGCAGACGCACAGCCTTCATTAAAGCTGATCACACCTCCGTTCTTCTTCTGTCTCCACACACACACAAAAGCAGGACATGAGTGAGGTCATCTTCACACTTCTTCCAAACCACAGATCAACAGATTACCCATGATGCAGCAGACACACACATTAATAAACACATTAACTCTGTCACAGATTATATCAATATGTGCACTGCAGTGGTGTAGTCCTACCAAAAAAGGTGGTGTACTACACTACTACCGCCGAACCCAAATGACCAAATAATGAGTTTTTATCCTTTCCAGTAACATGACAATTATTACAGTTAAATATGCCTCTTATTCATAATCATGCAAAATTATTCACGTATGCTTTAATTATGAAGTTATAACACTGGAAAATAATAAGTAGTTTGAATATTTTTGACACATTCACATTCACGCTTGCACTGTTCCAGGAGAATTGAGTATCCCTTACAAATAACATTAACACATAACTGTTAATATATCTGAGCCAAGGTATCTTGATTTCTTGGGCAGTGGATTAGCCAATGAGAATGTGTTATGTGGTTGTAGCTGACCAATGATGTTTCAGAGTATTGTCTGGCGCTTTGTGCACTTCTGGGTTTTCTTTTGCACACAAGGGTGCTTTTCAATTCTTATTTGTGTATCGCAGTTCCCTATCAAAAGCTACACTCGATGCTGCGTTTCAAACGCTATGGGAGAACAGTCTTTGTTCGACCGGTTGTGAAGCACGTGTGTCAAACACGGCAAAAATTATTTTGGCTTTAAATAACCTCGGCAGGTGACGTGACTAATTACACCTGCACCTGCCGATTATAAATACGCGTGAATGCGGACGCGTCATCAGGTTATTTTGTCTTCAAGGACCTCTTTGTGTGTGCGTGTGTTGTGATGGAGAAGTCTCCCTCTCTGTTATTATTACAAACAAATATAGAAAAAAAAGAGAAGATATTACCTAGATTCTTACACTAGTGACCAAGCACTCTCTGAGTTACTTAGCCTAGTGTAAGAATAAGGAAAACTAAACCAAACCATGACTGACTCAGATCGGAGATGTGATCCTCCTTGTGAGAGGATCATCTCCGATTTCGACAAGCATGAGTTCTGCTTTGAATGCTTGGGGGCTGACCATCCCACCCAGGGACTTGAGGGAGAGTGTGAACTCTGTGATGTTTTTGATTTCAGAGTTCTGGGGGCGAAGCTTACCAGTATCGGGTTCTTCCATTCGGCCTAGCCTTGTCACCCCGCACATACACAAAATGCATGGATGCAGCTCTGGCTCCTTTGCAACTCCAGGGCATCCGCATTTTGAATTACATAGACGACTGGCTGATTTTACCTCAGTCTCGAGAGCTAGCACTTCGACATCGGGATGTCGTCCTAGCTCATCTCAAAGCTCTAGGGTTGAGACTCAACGTCAAAAAGAGCGTTCTTTCCCCTACTCAAAATACAACGTATCTCGGGGTCATATGGGACTCGATCGAAATGCAGGCACATTTGTCTCCGGCACGTGTCGAGTCCGTACAAAACACCCTGAGGAGCATCAGGTTAGGCCAGAAAGTGACAAATCATTACTTTCATAGAGTTCTAGGTCTCATGGCGGCGGCTTCCACAGTGATACCTCTGGGCCTCCTGCATATGAGACCGTTTCAGTTGTGGCTCAGAGCCAGGGGGTTTCATCCAAGGGCCAACCCCCAGAGGCATATAAGGGTGACGCGCCAGGGGCTTCGCACTCTTTCTTTGTGGTTCAGACCTCGGTTTCTGACTTTAGGTCCCACTCTCGTTCCGTGTTGTCGTTGCAAGATGCTAACGACAGACGCATCCCTCACGGGTTGGGGTGCGGTCTTAAATGGCCGTCCAGCCCAAGGGATCTGGAGAGGTCATCTTCTCGATTGGCACATCAATTGCCTCGAAATGATGGCTGTATTTCGGGCCCTGAAATACTTCCTCCGGCAGTTGCGAGGCTACCACGTCCTAGTGCGGGTGGACAACACTTCAGTAGTCTCGTACATAAACCACCAGGGCGGACTGCGGTCAGGCCACTTGAACAAATTGGTCCAGCAGATTCTGCCCTGGGCGGAGGGCATATTTACATTTACATTTAGTCATTTGGCAGACGCTTTTATCCAAAGCGACTTACAGTGCACTTATTACAGGGACAATCCCCCTGGAGCAACATGGAGTAAACTGTCTTGCTCAAGGACACTCTGGTGGTGGCTGCTGGGATCAAACCAGCAACCTTTGATTTACCAGTTCAGTGGTTTAACCCACTAGACCACCATCACCATCTCAAATTTCTGTCCCTCAGAGCAATTCACATCGCGGGGCATATGAATGTGGGAGCAGACTTGCTGTCCAGACAAGCTCTGACAAACGTTGAAAATGGGGAATTGTTGTATTTTAATGATTATCTAATTTAATGAATTGCTGTGTTAGTTTTAGAGTTTATATGATGAGGTTAGAATGACCCTGTGTTGAATGTACGGAGCGTGGAGCAAGACAATTTATACTGTGTGTGAATCAAAAATTGTGTGCTCATAACTCATGTGGGGAAATATTGGGATGCAGTTCTTTGAGTCACCACTAGAGTGTAGTGTTGTGCAGTGAATCATAACTGTATTTGTCATTTGTCTTAGTGAAGTCATACAAAGCTGTTGGTGGTTGAACTTGATGCATATATCTTACAGTTTGCTTATCATCTAAACAATGTTTCAATAAATTTGATATATTTTTCTAAAGATTCTGCTTGACTTTGTAACTGTTGTTCTCTTTAATTCTCTTTAAATGCATAAGAGGTTTGCTGCAATATTTTAAAGTTTCTCTCAAATGATGAAAATGACAGCGTGAAACACAACGACTGTGACGTGATCGGTCAGAAAACTGAACACACTTTCTGTTTCTCTTCATCTTCATGTTTTGGTGTGACTGCACTCTCCAGGTCACTGTTGTGTCACTGTGTACACCACACAGCAACAAATGACTTTAGTCTTTTAACTGAAATATGAAATCTCAGTCAATTTGTGCTTAAAACCAGCAAACAAATCTTGAATTGAGGGACTAAGAATAAATTAAACCTTAAATACCAGATTATTTTTCTTATACCATTGACAGATTGTTTTGCTTGTTTGGCACAAATTCACTGAAATTTTATATTTTTTTCTTAAAAAAAGACTTATTTTCTTAAGTCAGTTGAAAGACTAAGTAAGAAAGTCATTTTTGCAGTGTGGCGTACACTGACATTTTGCTCATTAGGAAGATGCATCTTTATTTAAGAATTTCTCAACATTTTTACGGGAAAACAAGAAAAAGTCGCAGTGCAAAATCTGTCAGTTTGTGTTGAATCTACTATGAATCTAATGAATCTGTAATACTTCTACATCATTTAATCAGTATTTACTACATCAAACATTGTACCTTTTAACATTAGTTAATGCACCATGAACTCCATAAATAATTGTTGTACTCACAGCAAAAACAGCAGTGTACATTTTACTCAAATTGAGTCAAATTCAACACTCAAAAAATGTACATATGACTCCCTCCGTTTTGGAGTTAAAATAACACTTTTGAAAGTGTTAAATATGTACATTACTCACAGAATAGATTTGTACACGGTAAGAGTTTATTTCTACACCCAACAGAAGTGTATGTATATCCTGCCTCAGTGTTATCTTTTCCCACTAGTGTTAAAATGTACACCCTCGTAAGATTAAATAGACACCAGCAATGTGTTAATATGAATGACTACATATGAATTATTAATTTTAATTAATTAGAATGTATGAATTTTTCTGAACTAATTTATACACAATGATGAAACAAACATATATAGAAATGTTTTTTTATTCCTGATATATGAATTTTTTAAAGTTTGTTTTAAAGAACATGGATCATTTCAGAAATCCAAGACATGTATTCAACACATTGCAATTTTCCATTCAAAACATTTGAAAGCATAACTTCTCTGTTTTTTGACACATCAGAAGTAAGTGCAAGATCAGTAAAGAAACAGTATATATATAAGATTGCAATATAAACTGTAATATACATCAATACAAAATAGAATTTACATGTTGGTAAAGCGAAGTTCTTTTGTAAAAACATTCTCAAGTATTCTTTTTAAACATCGCATGCGAGACCATACCATTATAAAATGAACATTACTTTTTTTAACATGTAAAACCAGACACATGTCAATTCAATTGGGTTGAATTTGCGATTACATTTTACATTCAAATAAAGTTCAAGACTAAACATCTTCATGAACAAAACAATGAATTGGAACAATATACAAATGCGGTTCGTCAAACCCATATGATGCTTGTATATCAAATGGTCTGAAAAATGGAATATCCTCTACTCTTAACAGACCGAAAACATTATGTTCTCTAACATGGTAAACATGAAGATGCTCAACAAAACCAACAGTTTCGAAGTCCTTAGTCACTAAAATATTTTGGTCATCTATTAGAACAATATCAATAATTTTGCTAAAAATCGGTAGGTCCTTCTCCATTTTAGTGCAAACCAGTAGATCAATATGATATTCAGTTCCAGAATGTCTTAACCATGAAGTTACTGTGATGTCACGATCCGAATTTGGATACTTTTCAAGAAAAATGCCTCTGTATGGTACATCATCGACTTCTAAAGTTTTTAGGGGCCCATATTCAACATTTCTAAAGGGCAAAGTTTCCCAGTGATACGCAATTGCATAATGATGTTTTAACGCGAGAGACTTTGTGATGTTTTTGAAATTTTTTGCACTGTTTTTAAATAACTTGTGTTTAGCCTCGAATCGCATGGTCCATACATGGATTAATGGACCAATTTTGCGTATGCAACGTGGATAATGTAACATGTAGTGGTGTTTTGGAATCAAATTCCTCTGTGGATATAACTCTTTAAAAAGACTATGATGTTCCACAATAAGGTGTTTTAAGAAGTAGGTCATACCTTCTGTGATTACAGGAGAAAACACTATGTTTATAATCTGCAATAACAGAAGTAGTAAGTGCCAGTACTTATTTCCCTCACAAACAATGTCTCCAAATATCAAAGGGATATTCCGAATCAAACAGAATGTCTGAATGGCATTCAGTCCAATTCCATTCCCTGCCTGATCCAGATTTAATCTAGTAGGCCGATTTTTCCTTTCCAAATAGCCATAATTAAATGAATAAATTCGGTTACATATGTCTTGTCTGGATATAATTCCAGACAGATACTCAAGAAGTAATTTTATTTCATACTGTCCAACGCCCTCAAGTATGTCGTGCATTATATCTGGTGAGTAATTGTCACAAATATGAAAATATTTCAAGTCATTGAGCAGACATGTGCGTTTAACACCAAAAGACGAAGAAATGGAAGGGTCTGCTAACAAATCTGCATAGTGCTGTTCCTGTAAACCTTTGTTTCGTAATACAACATTAGTGCCCTCGTCACTGAAAATTGACTGTGATGTTTTCTTGTCTACTAGACAGAAGCGACAGAAGTAATGGGCACTGAAAGATTCCATGAACCCAAGAAGTGTATGCATCCCTAAATTATCCCCTGTAACCTGGGCAACTGTGCCAAATAAGGGCTCTTTCGAGAAAGGAACTTGAATTCCTGAACTTTCAAGGACTTTTAAATCTTTTTTTTAAATCATCTTGTGCATGAAATAATGACAGTAAATTCATTCATTCATTCATTCATATTCATTAAACTTGAATTGAGTTTTGGAGGGATATTCCTGAGAATAAAGTAAATGGCTCCGATTTTGTGGATACCTTGCTTGGAGCCCAGGGGATTCGCGGATTCAAATTCGTCAAAAAATAACTGTATTTGAAGAGCATTTGGTTGTTTACTGAACAGTGGATGGTTTTTATAATAACTTCCGTCACAAAAATCCTTATAGACACCGTTACTCTTACCTGGATTTGACATATGTTTACATATCTCAGAATTCCTAAAAATAAACTGCAAGGTATCCAGCAAGGGAATGTAAATGAATTTGTCAGTTACAGGGATTTGATCATATGTCCGTGTCACCCGATTCAATCTACTATCAAATCTTACACCTAATTGGATCTCTGTAGGGTCAACAACAGCCCATTTCTCTTTGAAATATTTTTTCCATTTGGTTTCTGTACTTAATTTTGAGAATGGATTATCAAGATTATCAAAACAGTGTTCTATTTTAGATGATGTTCCAAAATCATCAGCTGGAAGTAGATTCATCACCTCACTTTTGATATTTGAATGAATTTCATGTACCAGTTCTTCCATATCCGATACTACAGATGTTACAACACTGGTTGCTACTCCACTATTTTGCAATCTAGCGATAATGGATGAACACATTTCTTGAGTTTCAGTACCTCTTCTTTTATCATTGGATGATGTCTCTGGTATTTCAACATCATTATTTAAATCCGACATTAACTCAATCTGTTCATTATCTTCATCAGTTTGATTTTCAGTCACAGTTTGGTCTAGATAGTCATTTCCATGAACACTGATTAGGTGTTTTCGAAATCCAGCATAAGTCATGAAGCTGCGTTTACAATTTTTCTGTGCACATTTCAGGTTCAATTTTTTCCCAGGATAGTAAGCATGAATAAGTTTTAGATGACGAACAAGGTCATTGATTTTAGAATGTGCCAGTTTGCAAACAAAACAGCGAAACATTTTAATATAGTTTAACTAGTTCAAAAGTTTAGCTCGTAGGTCCTTAACCCTAGGGGTTTCACGAACTATACCAAGATCTATCTTGTAGATAGTAGTCTGGATGAATGTATACATTGCACTTAAGCAGTGAGGATAAGACACGCTAAAGACAAAGTATGCTTTAAAAAGTTCATCAAAGGCAGAAAGTGAAGACTTTGCCTGACATGGAAGCAGTTTTCCATCCATCACGATGTAAAAATCATGGATGACGCTCTTCGCTGAACCAACTGCAAGGAGATGTGGTTGAAGACCTTCAGTCTTGTTAATGTGTTCAGTTAGACTACGGCAAGCCTAAATAAAAAAATTAAATAAGAAAACATATAACCCAATATATAACCCATGACAGCTGACTTATGTTTCCATGCAAACCTTGTGAAACTGCACAATATGGTCCATTGCCTCTCTGATGCTTATCTTGGTAGATTTATTCCTACCACCAGCTGAAGGTGGCAAAAGGTAGGCCAGGAGTAAAATAGAGGACATATCACTGTCCCATCCTGCAAAAAACATGTGGATTAACAGAAATTAGCTTATTGTGAGTAGCAGACAAATATAAACATCATCTTTACAGAAAACCTTACCTTGCCAATCAGAATCCTCATCTTGTCTGTTACCCTGGGCATCTGAAAGCAGGCTGTTCAGATGCAAGGTCGAATTAAGCGTTCTTGCTTCTGCAATGATCTTGGGCTTTAGACTATCCCATTGTTCAAGAAGTCTGGAGGCTGTTTCTGTTCCAAATTGGATGTCAAAATCTTGAAGTATCTGCAACATATATGAATTCACATTACTAAACAATACAGATCCTAGACACCACAGTTTTTCACATGAGCTAAATTTTCTCCTCTCGTTGTACTCATAAACTGTATCTTACCAATCCCTTAGTGTCGAGAAATCTGGGAAAAACTGAAAGCACTGTATTGGACTTCGCTGCATCATGAATAAGGAGCTGTCTGTGCTTGAATGTTGCTTTCATCTTGTCAAGAATCAGGTCCTTCTCTGCACAATGATTCATGAAAGATATCGCTTCTTTGCATTGGTCACCCGCCAACTGCAGTTCCAAATGGTTGCAGGTTTCTCTATGAGCTGTTGGTCCTCCACTGCCCTCAATGTCTGATGTTCCACTTGACCTAGCATCCTTCTTACTGTGGTGTCCGGCGTGGTGTTTGCTTTGCCGAGAAACTGTTTCGAGTCGCCAAGATATGTATCCTTGGTTGCTCTTAGGGTCATAAAAATGCTCCTTTATATAAAAACAGACAAAATTGTTATCGAGATCAAATAAAACATTTTCTTAGTCTTAACTTGTTTTAGCCATGAATCAGAAAGTGAGGAGAGTTGCTTAGCCATAATAAAATCCTTCAGCATTTTATTAAAGATCTTCTTCTAGTAGGTATTTATGACAATGAATACAAGTTCTTACATATCCAGTTCTTGAGTATGGATCCTTAAGTGATGGGAACAGTGTTACAATTCCCAAAGCACAACGAGTCTTCGTTTCTTTAGAAGGGACATGGCTTTGAAAAGAACAATAACAATATTCAAATATGAATTGATCTACTAAGTATGATTTATGAAACTGTGCTTACCCTTCTTTGTCAGTAATGTGCGCAACAACAATGTTCACCAAGTGTCGCCTGGTTGAGTCTGTGAGTTTTCCATGATCTCTATATTCAGCCAAAATCGCAGGTCCTCCTGCCTTTTCCTCTAAAATGTCTCTAACAAACTATAATGACAAACATTGTGTTCTGCAATGTGTTCATAATATTACAAAGTCAATAACTGCTATACAATCCAGCTAGTAAATTTTCACCTGTTTTGCCTCAAAAACTCCACTAAAACAAGGTCTCTTGGAGCTTGGTCCAGCACTGTCATCAGTCTCAGACGATACTGAAAGAGTGTCAGTTTGTGAGCTACAGGAAGAATCAAGGACTGCGCAGTCTGGAAGCAAAATAAATAGAAACTTTAAACATATATACAAAAATGTTATCAATTAAATGCTACGTATTTTTTTTTTTTTTTAATGTGGACTGCTTCATGGAAAAAGTGATTTCCTTAAATCCATTTGCATGTTCGTGTATCACAGACACCTGCCTGAATCTCTGTCAACAACTCTCCATAGGATATCATGTGATCTCTCCTCCAGCAAGTCAGTGAATACATCTTCATCCACCTCCACACCAGCGTCGTCTTGTAATATAAGATCTTTGTCATTGATTGAAAATTTCTTCTTAACTATGGTTAAAAGGAGACAGAGATGTTTCTTATCAAAACTCAACACAGCAACTGATAACACGCAAACAGCATCAATAACCAAGAGTATAACAATTTTATTTACTTTAAATTACATACCTTGAGTCATTAAACTGGTGAAATCTGCTCCATCAACTTTTATTAGTTTCTTCTTTCCTCCGTATAGTACAGTGAACAGCATTGTTACTAGTGAAAACAAAAAAAAAACATTCATTTAACTAAGATCTTGATATGTTTTAGCTTTAAATCAAGGGGGTAAGTATGATTTTGACATTGGTGGGGACATAAAAGTGGTCTGTAGAGCCACATTGTCACTGACGTTTAGCGCTATTTACTTCACTAATTTAAACAATATAGAAATGTAATAATGCTTCAAATAGTTTGAAACTGTTTTTCATTGTTGTCATTCTCATAGTTACACTGTCTATTGCTGTCAGCAGGATCAGTTTCCTTAGAAATACGCCAATTATAAAGCGACGTGTGCTAGAGAGGCGGGACTCAGGAAAGCTAAAGCCAATCCTATGGGCGACGTGTGCTACGGAGGCGGGACTAATTGCAGAGAACGAAACTTAACCAATTTGTGTACCATGAACCGCGCTATTTTTACGGTTGAAAAAGATTTTTAATTTCAATAAAATGGATACTGTAGAAATACATTTGAATAAATATTTTAAAAAATGTAACTTAAACTAAGGTATTCTGCGTGAAAAACACATCTGTTATCATCTCTAGAGACGGCGCGTTTTAGACCAAAAACATGAAAAGGGCTGCTGGTTTCTACCCACACGCATAGTTTATTTTTATACCATTACAAAACTCCCGTTGCGAAAATTGTACAATAAAACCCTTATCGACGTATCAATATTTCGCAAATGTTGCAACCAATGGTAGCCTATGCATGAAGTAATCATGCATTCACAACATGTAACGTTAGTTTAACAAAACAAAAATAATAACATGCATACTTATAATCCAAGTTATGCAAGGTAATAAATCCACGCGTGCAGATTCACTATACTTACCTGTTTGCATAACGTTGAAAGAGCTTATATTATGCGGATGCATCAATTCGCAAGCGCCGCTTGTTGGCTAAAGGGACGTCACTCAAGTCTTTTCAAACAAATATCGCAAAAAAGGAACTGCGTTGCTACTTTAATACATTTACAAAACAATCAGTATGAGAATAAAAGTGTAGAATTAAAACAGTGCATGGGGTTGATCAAACAAATACAACGTCATTTATTAACCTCTAAATGTCTTTCGGAAAGGTACGCAATGTGTAAAATCAATAATGTAAAACTAATGTATTTGCAACATATAGTTTATCAAAAAATAATGAAATACGCGTAACTTTTTATATTATGTAATGTTTGCTTATCCACGTGTTAATTCATTTAGGCTTACCTTCTGCACGTGGTGCTCAGAATCCATGCAGCTTCTTTACAAAAACCTTTAAAACAAACGTTTTTGTTTTACTAAACAGAATTACACACCATATATTCTATTTTGTTTATCACACAATTTATTAAAAGGTTTTTCAAACGTAGCTACCTTTGAACTGCGGACTATTCTCCATGTGGTTTTCCAATTGAAGAGCTGTTGAGGATTGTGGGAAATGCACTGCTTACAGAGTTAAAAGTTTTACTTTGCAAAATAACTCCTTTTTTAGATGCAGTTTTACACTTGAAGATTCAAATGTACTCCGGGTTTAACACTGGGCAACACCAAGAAATGTACACCATAAATTTAACTCCAGTGAATTTGCTGTGCAGTTTGCGCTTACAAAAAAAAAAAAAAAAAAAAAATAGAGCATAGAAATAAGCAGAAAAAAAGCAGAAATAAGCCTTTTTGGTGAAAATAAAGGTCCATGTTTAATAATTCTTGAAAATAAATTTGTATTGGTTTTCTTTATAGCCTACATAACAAAACCAGAACAAACTATAAATACGTAAATACAAAATAAAATAAAAACAAAATAAAATTATAATAATAATAATTATTATAGAAATTACACTTTAATGCACAACCGTAGGCAATTCACAATTCAGGCATTGTATCTAATATCATCTGTATCCTTTGAAGTAACAGTTGTAAATAAAATTGTCCCACGTTGATGTATATGTGATTTCAATTCACTTTGTCTCTTTTCTGTGCTTTCCAGACCCTGCCCTACAGACAGATTACCATGTCATCTCAGAAGGTAGGATTGTCTTGCAAAAAAGGTTTTCAAATTTACAGCATATTGCTGACATGCCAGAAAAAGGGAGCGATTTCACAGCAATGTGATTAGTTCAATGTTTTATCAAAATGTTTTTCACCTTATAATGTGGCGTGAAAGATCCCTGTATTTGCCTAAAAATGTATGATCTTTAGGTTTTTTACTTAAATTACATGCGTGTACCCATTTGCAGAGAAAAAAACACATAGCTGTGTCACACAACTGGATGCCTGCAGAAGCTAGGAAAAGAGAATACAAACGATTATGGCAGAGGGTACAACGGAAAATGAGAAATGTGCACATTAACGCAGCTGGTCCTAGTACTGTGCTAAACAGTGAAGCAGACAATCCCAGGGACACTATGCCAATCTGGAACCCGGGCCTAAAAAATGCAATGACTGGAGAATCTAATAGTGACAGCGATGAAATGTCATTTGTCAATGCTGACATCAGTGCAGTCACATCGCTACAACATACAATGGCAGAAGACACAGAGAATATGGTTCTTGATTATTCCAGTAGTGACATGGATGGAGAGTTTTTTCAGAATACTGCCAACATTGATATGCCCACTGAAAATTTAGAAGAAGAGTTAAAGAGGTGGATCAATGAATATAATATCAAGCACAATGCTGCTGAAAAACTGCTTAAAATTCTCAGGAATCACGGGCATAAACACCTGCCATCTACTACTAAAACATTATTAAAAACGGATCCTGTTGAAAGCCAAATGGTGTCTGGTGTGGAATGCATTAAATTAGGAGTGACTGAACAATTAATCATGTGTTTGAATCGATATCCCTACAATTATGCAAAAGACATCACTGAGCTTGAGATTTCCCTCAATGTAGATGGACTGCCACTCTTTAAGAGCACTGGTAAATCTTTCTGGCCTGTACTCTGCACAGTACATCTAAAACCAGCAAGCACATTTCCTTTGACCATTGCCCTCACTGAGGACAAGCCTAAATCACTGGACTTCATTAAAGTCATATCAGATGAACTGAAAATGATTCTAATGAATGGCTTTGCATGGGGAGAAACAACACTCAATGTAAGATTGAGATGCATTACCTGTGATGCACCAGCAAAAGCCATGCTGAAGTGCATCAAACAATTCTCAGGTTACTATGGCTGTGACAAATGCACCCAAAAAGGCAACTGGGAGGGACGCATCACTTACCAACAAGTGCATGACCTCACTTTGAGGAACGATGTCTCATTTAGAGAGCAACACCAGCCAGAACATCATCACGAAAATGCTGTGTCCCCTTTCAGCAATCTCCAAATTGACATGATCAAGTCTTTCCCTGCTGACTACATGCACCAGTGCTGCCTGGGAGTGATGAGAAAAATGCTCCTACTATGGTCACAGGGCAAGTCGGGGCATCGGCTATCGCCGGCTCAGCTGAGGGAGGTCAATCAGAGGCTAAGGAACTTGAGAAATTACATACCCCATATTTTTGCCAGGAAGCCACGTAGTCTGGAGGAATTGGAGAGGTGGAAGGCCACTGAATTCAGGCAGTTTATGCTCTACACTGGCAAAGTTGTTCTCCGGGGAATCCTGCCAGAAACCCTGTACAGTCATTACATGGCCTTTAGTGTGGCTTTGTGTATACTAGTGTCTCCACATTTAACACAAACCCACAATGTGTATGCCCATGAGCTCCTCACATATTTTGTAGAACAAGGCCGGCATATATATGGGAAAGAATTCTTAGTGTACAATGTGCACTCACTGCTTCACCTCACTGCTGATGCCACCACATATGGATCATTAGACAAATGCAGTTCCTTTGCGTTTGAGAGCTACATCCACCAGCTGAAGAAGATGGTTAGATCAGGAAACCATGTTCTAGTCCAAGCAGAAAAACGGCTCCAAGAACGTTCACAGATTCCTATACAAACAAGTGAAGAGAAACCAATACAATTGAAACATCCTAATAATGTTTACATTGTTAGCCCAACATCCTGCTGTGAAGTTCTGGAGAGGACCAACTCCGGAAAGCACTTATGTAGAGTCTTCTCGCACTTAACGTCGTACCTTTAACGTCGTACAAGAAAATGCAATTGCTGTGGCGCCTGCATTATGGGTAGAGGAGGTGAATGGGGTAAGGGTACATGCGCACACACACACACACACACACACACGTAATACCGGAAATAACATATTCCCTGAAATGTTTTAGGTTCTGATTTGCTACTGGCCCCGTAGAAACGCTGCTGCCATGGCAAAGGCCTCCCAAAGGCCAGATAAGGAGCTCTGGAAGCGGCACAAAATAAGAATACTCTCCGAGACTGGTGAGAAAACTGAATAAATATATAGTCATATGGAGGTACACTGCCTTTACACAGTAAAATGATTACAAAAACTAAAAAGACAACTCAAATTTACTCTGTCCTTAGACAACTATAAGACAGCCAGAGAACGAGCCAAAAAAGCTGTAGAAAGTTCAAACGTGGACACAGAAGAAGAGGTGCTAAAAGAGCGGAAAAAAAAGTGCCATCAAAATACTGGACCGAGAGTGAAGGTAAACACACGCGATTGCTTTTTGTCATGCATTACTCCACTTTTTATGTATAAAAATCATGCCATGATTACAGAGAAAACTACTCTTATAAAACTAAACTATATATAAACTGTTTCATCCTGAATAAATAGGAGAATGTGAGATTCCTACCAAAAAAAGGAGAAAAATGTCCACATCCTCTCAGAAACCATCAAGCCTCCCAAAGCCTCCAAGTTGTAAGTAACAGATTTAACTTTTCATTGTCATGTGTCATTTCTTGTGTTGTGTTGATTTGATGGTGGTGCGTCAATTAGTGAACAGGCAAAATAAGTGCATTGCCAGCTGACGGGAAGAAGCTATTTTGTGTGAAATACAGTACAAACAGATTTCTAATGAAAATCCTATTTTAAAAATGTTTTGAATTTGGTTGGAGTGTTTTATATTGTGTGAGTTGTAGGTTGGTATTTTTTGTCATGGCATTTTGTGTAAAATTCCTTGTGAAAGTACTCAACTCCCCTGAACTGAGTTTATCCCATGCTTTCAATGTCTGTTTTTAGACAAACCACCTCCTGACATCACAGCTCACTCCGCTGAGGAAGATGAGCCATCCCTGCCAAATCTTTCTGCTAATAATACTTTTCATGGTATGCATTTTTAATGTTGATATTCTATTCATCTGTTAAAATAAATGTTTTTTTTTTAATCTTCAAAAAATTAAGATTATGGCTGCATTTTTTTTACTGTCTTCTAATCTCAATCTCTGTTACCTTACATTATACATTCATCTCTGTAAAGCTGCTTTTAAACAATCTGCATTGTTAAAAGTGCTATATAAATGAAGATGACTTGACTTGACTTACTATCCAAATAAGACCATACTGTAGCTATTGCATCTGGCAATACAGTCATGCCAATGTCTATATTTTATTTCTTGAAGTACCACACATATGCCTGAATACTAAGCAAATAACTAAATGTCAAGATGAACCCCCCCTTCCATCATCATCATCTCACCCAAATTTATCAGATTTCCAGCATCTCATCGAGCAATCTGAGCAGCGGATGCTCCTCGCAATAGAGAGAATGTCGACAGATATTTCTAATTCTATTGAGCGTCTGATCCAGGCTATTCAACAGAATCGTCCTGGTCCGGCAACCATCACAACACCACCACAGGAAACCATTGAGAGGCCCTGCAAAACATTGCAGGAGCTGCAAGCTTTCATATTAAAACTTGAGGACCCAGAAGGGAAAAAAGGATGGTATGTTGATATAGCACAGGGGTCAGTAACCTTTTTGTTACAAAGAGACATTTTTAATTTCAAAATGTAGATTTGTGTGCATGTAGGCTAAATTATCTGAATGAAATACATACACCTCTCGCATTTGCTTGTGTGTCAGCGATTAACCCTGCTCCATGTGCCATTGCAATACTACCATTTGCTTAATTTATCTTTAAATGTTGCATAGATACAGTTTTTGAGCCTGATGGGAGGTAGCAACATTGGAGACGCTGTGAGGAGAATCCTTCGGAAAATAGCCACCAATGAGGTCTGGTCAAATTACAGCCTTAAAGGCCGAAAAGGAAAACTGACTTTCATTGGGACAGCCCTCCACCATATTGTTTTAAGTATGCTTTTCAAAACTTCTCTCTTCTTTTCACTTCATCATGCAACTTTTTAAAGAGCAAATGATAAACAGAAAAATGCCTGTACTGTCCCTGTACCTTCGAATAATTTGTTTTCTCGTTTTTGACTTCTAAACGAAAAAAAAACAAGAAAAGAAAAAACATTTTATTCAGCAAGGATGCATTAAATTGAACAGAAAAGAGAGTTAAGATTTACATTTCAAATAAATGCTGCTTTTTTTTCTTTAATTCATCAAATAACCCTGAAAAAAAAAACACAAAAATGTGAAGAAGCACAACTGTTTTCATCACTAATAATCATAAATGTTTCATATGGTTTTAGTTTTACTTATTCACTTATTCATATTGCTCAAAAAGTGTACTTTTGGATTTCAAAACTTTATTAAAATAAAATAAACTAAACAAATAAATGTAAATGTAAATATGAATTTAAAAAATAAGAAAATAACAGATGTATTGTGATATAGGTGATTTAATGAGCTTCCTCACTTAACCAGTTATCTGTGCTTCCTCAGCAATGAAGTTCCACATTTCCGAACACGAAAATGCAGCAAATAAGCAGTTCACAATATTTTCTTCAGTTAACTCCAAAATTCTCCCACATATTGGACTTGATTTTTGATGACGTATTGTCGACAACTTTACAAACTCCTCCACTAGCTATTCTTTTCTTAAAATCCTCAGCATCCATCTCGATGACTGCAAGCAGATCGCGCGCGCGGTTATGATGAATTTTTAAAGGTGGAAGTACAGGTAACGTTATAGATTCCTGGGAGGGCGTGGCGCGTGGACACAAATCAACTGATATGGATTTTAAATTATTTTATTAAAAATGAGTTACTGTAATACGGCGTAGGCTAACACTTTTAATTTATTTTCACATTTTATGTCAAAAGTGATAATCGTCATATATTTATTTAGATTATTTTAACCCGCTTGTTGAATATGCATTTGTATCCATTTTGGAGGGAGCAGGGCAATTGCGTCATCAGCAATATTATTTCCAGCGCCGTTCCCCGGTGCTGTCCGAGGCGATGATGCTGAATCGGTTGATCAGTTCTTATTATATATTTAAATATTTTTAAGGTGGAACGGAAAGCGTCAATAAAACAATAGGAATAAATTAAACGTCACATGCTTTGTTTATGGTGAATGTGCGAAGCTAGGCAACAACGATCGTTTCTCTTATGTGACGTCCTCGTCTACACACTTTTTTGCTTCCAACTCAAAAGTATACAAAAACAGTTCATACTTTTAGTACGTAATATAACAAGGCCAATTATGACGCAGCAACAGTCTCTCTAATTGGGCAGACGAGAGCATAAGCCCCGCCCCTCTTGATAAAGTACGAGTGTTAGCGGAACAGGTAGAATATATGAGCACCGCAGTTTAAATCATCTAACAATAGATTCACGAAACAAGTGGAAAACTCGAGAAATAAATCTGCTTTTAATGAAGACTGTGAGAAAGTTTAACTTTATAAACCGCGTTAGGAGACGAGATGATGAGAGACTGAATCTTTACCTCAGAGGAACATTTATTTCTTTGTTCTTTAATGTAAATTTCTCCTCGGTGAGTATCACTGTTTTTATGATAATTGTGTTTATTAAAATCTAATGTTGAAATTTACTATTTAACGGGTATTGAACAGAAACCGATTTAAATTCAATGTATGATGTAAAATGCTTTGTTTGAGTTTAATAATGTATAAAGTGATGTTTGGAGGTTTCAGAGAATTATATCTCAATACAGTACAGTGAGATGTGCTAATATGTGCTGTGGGGTATCCACCATGTGACGCTAGCTTTGCTAGCTCTGTGCATAGACTCCATTGTAAAATCAAATTGGCGATTAGCACGTTTGATATATGTGTGCTAGTAACGTTAAATTGCGCATGTTTGAAATGTTGCGAATTCATTCTTGATTTAAACTTATTTCACATAATAACAGTAAAAATATTATATGTAATATGTATATGTAAATTATGAACGATGCCCAGATAGACAAAATAAGTGACTGTTACGTAACGTCAACGTAACATTTTGATCAAATTTATGTCGTAGCGACGTAATCTTGTTACGTAATCTGCCGGTTTTGGTCACGTCGTGACAACGTAAAGGATATAAAAAAATTAATTATTTTAATATTTTATCTAATATTATTTGGGCGGACATGCAGCAAAACCAATCAGAGAGTCTAAACCAATCAGAGAGTCTAAACCAATCAGAGAGTCTAAACCAATCAGAGATAGTGAAGGGCGGACCCCCCTCTGATTGGCTGTGGTCCTGATATTCCTGCACGTGTGTGTACCAGAGGTCACATTAACCCAAAATTCTCTGACATTGACAGAATGTTTGTTAGTTTCCTTGTGTAGTGATGATGACAGATCTCTTGTTCTTTAAGTGTGTCCTGAACCATTTTCCTTACTTTCCTTTTGTTCAAACGGTTTTGTTCAGTATTTTTATAGACTTCAACATTACGAAATGTCATTTATATTAAATTATTATAAGAGTAAATCTCTTACCACTATAAAGTGACTTTAACTTGTGATACTGGACTGTTGTGCTTTTATTTTCATCACTTAACTTTAAACTCGTTTCTCTCCAAATCTGTTACTGAACATCTTAGCGCTTCAGCCGACCTCAGCCATAACTTTAGTGAAATCAACCATTTTACTAATAAAAAATGTAATGTATTTCAAACTCTATATTGGACTTAAAAATGTGTCCAAATATTAGCCTTTGAACATTCACTGCATTTATTAGCCGTCTCACACTCTCACATTCACATGTGTGTGTAATGACAAAAGTCCTGTTTGTTCCCGAAAGTCACATTTTTTAATAATCAAATATATTGATTTGTGTGTTGGAGAAATAAGTAAACTCCACTTTTAAATTCTACTATGGTTGATATGGGATTTTCATAGAGCTGAATTGTATTTCAAAAAATGTCCGTCTATTATAATGATGACATCATTTCATGTCTCTTTGTGTTTAAGACCGTTCTCCAGACGTGGACAACTATTCTGAAGAAGACAATGACAGTTATTCTTCAGAGCAGGAGGTCAGTGATGATGCCGTTCAGGGTCAGGTCAGCACTTCTCATTATGTCAATCATCACAACAAAAATCCACTGCAGTTTTATTATTGTATTGTATGTTTCTGTCAGAATAAATACTGTCTTGTGTGTTAACAGTGGATATGAACAGAAGTTCAGATGCGTCTATAGCGCTTCACTCTACAGCTGTTGTAAGTACACATTTTTAATTATGACACATGTATAAATGTGACTATTACACTTTACTAATAGTACAGAAACACGACATATAGATATAAATGACACAATGATTATGATCACTGAACTGAATCCACTGTACTGTGACTCTCTGTCACACATCAGTTCACATGTGTTATCGGTAGCTTGTTTCTGATGTGTCTAAGTGGTCGTTGTCATGGCTACATGTCAGTTTCTGTGGTTGTGTGCTAGTGTTTATTTGTGTGTGCAGGAGCAGACGGCTGGGGGGATGTCACATGTGACGGAGATGTGAACGCAGACAAATCAGCAGCAAACATCGACAAACTCTGCAAGGCCGAGTCTCAGACTCTCATGTCGTGGAGACGCTGTGTGTTTCGTTAAAAAAAGTAAGACCCTTTGTTTAGCCCGGCTAAATTGAGACAACTGAAAACGAATGGTTCAATTATATTTACAACACTGTTCAAGTTTGTGCGGCTCATTTCCAGACGGCTGCTTCACGAACGCTTTGGTTAAAAGTGGGGCTATTCCAACCATTAAAACTTTA
Organism: Triplophysa dalaica; assembly: GCF_015846415.1. Taxonomy (NCBI): domain Eukaryota; kingdom Metazoa; phylum Chordata; class Actinopteri; order Cypriniformes; family Nemacheilidae; genus Triplophysa; species Triplophysa dalaica. The sequence goes on from NC_079551.1 coordinate 23,239,140, forward strand.
CAAGGACAGTCTGGAGCTTCTGATTTGCAGCCTGTAAGTATATTTTCATTGTAAAACACTTTGTTACGGACTAACGTGAGTTGACTTTGTCGTATGTTTGTGATCTGCAAATGCAGACGTGCGCGTGAAAAAAGACAACATGAGACCTAATAATGAGTAATAATGTTCCACTAGAGGCAACAAATGTCTTGTTTATATTGTCTTTTATTAAGTATTTATTTAGGGTTTAGGGTTTATTGTCTTTGTTGAGTCGCGATGAGATGTGGCCTAACACTGGTTGATCAAGAAGGGCAAAAGCGCTCGCGTAATTTTATTATGTTTCTCGCGTTGTTTTATAATGTAACCATTCCCTGCTGTAGTGTGAGCTTTTTAACATCGTATATAAAACAGGGTGTCCGCGGATCCTTAAAAAGTCTTAAATTCCATAATGTCAAAACAAGGCATTAATTAGCATTACAGTATTTCTCAAATGCTTTGGCTCATTTCTTGAAACAGAAACTACATTCTCAAAATTCTAAGATCATTTGGCAAAACAGTCTTACAGTTCAGCACAACACTATTCATCACTTGCAAAAGCTAATATCTCTCCCAAAACTTTTAACTCATGCCTCAAAACTTAATTCCTTTCCCATATAAAGAGTCAGTGCCACGAAAATGACAAAGATCCTTCTCAAATGCTTTGACTCATTTCTTGAAACAGACCGGACGTTCTCAACACTCTTGCTGCTTTTGCCAAAATAACGTGGATGGTTCGGCACAACACCATGGTTCACCTGCAAAAACTCTCTAAAACTCTCTAAAACTCTGCAAATAACTCTCCCAAAACGGTTCACTCATGTGTCAAAACTAAATTTCCTTCTCATTTAAACAGTCAGTGCCCCCAAAATGCTTCACCCCTTTGGCATTGTGTAAGCACTATATCAAAAAGTCAAAATATTTAGATGTTTTGTCACTATGGCAGAGGACCATTTAAACATCCCTCATGTCCACCTTTCAGTCTTGGCCCATTCCTTCATTGACAATAGTTACTGTTCTGTTTTTTGTCTAGCTAACAGAATGCAATTGTGTATAAAACTGAAAAAAAGAAATAGCATTTTAGAGTAAGAGTAGCCTCCAAGGTTTGACATCACACATTGCACTAATTCTGCCAAGGAAATTTTAATCATTATCTTTCACACACATAAAGTTACTTAGTAAAAAGAAAATGTTTACACCATAGTAAAGTGTAATATAAATACACAAATAAAAAACAATTAAAATTAAATGCAGCCTAGAGTGCTGTAAATAAAGCTGGAGTTTCACAACTAACAGTTCTTCAGTGGTCGCTGTCTTCACCCTCCCGCTCCTGGGCATCATCCTCATCCTCCTGTCCATCATCCTCACCCTCCTGTCCATCATCCTCACCCTCCTGTCCATCATCCTCACCCTCCTGTCCATCATCCTCATCCTCCTGTCCATCATCCTCACCCTCCTGTCCATCATCCTCACCCTCCTGTCCATCATCCTCACCCTCCTGTCCATCATCCTCATCCTCCTGGCCACCATCCTCACCCTCCTGTCCATCATCCTCACCCTCCTGTCCATCATCCTCACCCTCCTGTCCATCATCCTCATCCTCCTGTCCATCATCCTCACCCTCCTGTCCATCATCCTCACCCTCCTGTCCATCATCCTCACCCTCCTGTCCATCATCCTCACCCTCCTGTCCATCCACACACTACTGTCTGTCTGGCCACAGATTCTCGTCCACATCACAGCGTATATTCTCTCATGCGATGCAATGAGGGAAGAAACGGCTTGCATGTCTCAACCGTCCCCTACACTGATCTCCTGTAATATCCTCACACGCAGTGTCCATTGCATGGAGGAGTGACCTCTGATCTTGAGCCTCATGCTCATACACTCTGTACCTCAAAGCGGAGAAAAAGGAACATTAGACTGCACTCGGCGACCTACCTCTGCCATTGTACTGGTCCTGCACGGTCAAGCTCTTAACATACATGTTTGTCAGCATTCACAGTCATGGACAGCACCTGTCGGGTAACTAAACTTACTGTTTGATTGGTCATCTGAGATGTGTGAAACTCTTCCTTCGTTAGTCAAGTTCTACTTTCACCTGACTGTCAATTGCTGTAATCAATCAAATTTTCCAAGGGATTCATATATGGTATTCATGGTATTTTGTTCTTGACTAATTTTGACAATTGAACAGACTATTGTGCATGTGATGACTTATACAATGAAATGACGCTGACACGCTTTGGAGCGAACAAACATTAGACTGAGAATCAACAATCAGTTTAGATCAACAAGATCTAATCACTTGGAAATTGTGCTAAATGTAGGCTACCTGTACTTAATCATTTCAAAGATGTACTGAGACATTCACACATTAACTTAGAAATTTGCAATTTGATGAAACTAACGAGAAATTCAATTCTGTTGTGAACAGTTGACATGTGGTTTAGTAGGTTTGTCCATGTTGTTTTGAGAATGTAATTTCTGTTTCTAGAAATGAGCCGAACCAATGGAGAAAAACTGTAAAATGTGTTAAATCCATGTTTCCAAGGTCTTAGAAATGCAATCGAACCAACAACCTAAAGATTTTCTTTTCTTAAAGAAATCATGTATGTCTCTGTTTATCGGGCAGAACAAAATAGCCGGAACCAACCAACAGATAACATGTTCGGGGGGTGGGTGTTTGTTTGACTGGATATGTGCAAATTTGTTGCCATGAAATTGGTCTTAAATATCATTCTGCACTATTGAAAAGGTCTTTAAAAGTCTTAAATCTAAAACCCTGATAAAAGGTAATACAGTAAGCTATAGTTTTTACCTATTTAACATAATATAAAAAATTTAAACTTACCAATCCTTTACATCCTGCACAAGTTACGGTGGCAAAGTTGATGTATCAGCTTGATCATCTTCATTTTCTGTATCAGATTCGACCTTGAATTGAAATGAGGAAGTACCGATCACATTTTATCACCTGTTAGTACAATTGCTTGTGAACATGATGTTTCGAATAAATAGGAGGCGTTACATTTCCGTCAAACGCTTGCAGTATTCTACCAATCACTACACACTGGTTGATCACAAAACTAAATACCTTTATAAGGTTTATTTTTAGTATGGGAATTTTGACATTATTTTGTGTTTATTTGTCCGTTTCAGTATCAGAAGGGGTGAAGGAGAAATTTCAAGTTTAGTATTTTGTGCTCTGACTCTCTGGGCACGTGCATCTCTACAATCTGTGACACCTGAAGGCTTTTTCATGAAAGCTGATTTGATGCACGTTTTGCTTCTATCAATATAAACTGACAAATAAATAGCATTTATCTTCATGTATAACATTTTGTATGCTTTGCAGTATTGTTAGAGAGCTTTATACAATAGTTCAGTGCTTAAAGTTTAAACGCATGTTTCCTTCATAAGTTTAACATTCATAGAATACACACAAACACATTTCGTTATGTTTGCTGTTTTTTACCTTATCCGGGGAAATTCTTGTATTCTGCATATTTATTTCAGTTGCAAGATTGAGAGCTTCACTCGTCTGCTCTTTCGGTCCTTCCTGCGAATTACGTCTTTAGGGCGGAAGCACTTATAGATAAGTGAAGGACGGGACACGAAAATGAGTGACTGAATGCGCAGGTTACCCAATATAACATTTCTGAGCATTAATTTTATAATATGCAAAGATTGTATAGGCTATTGATCAGTTGGGCAGTCGCTCTAAAATGTGACCATTTAGTCTAGAGTCCTGTACATGCTAAAAAACAAATACGTACACACAGGCGTTATTATTCTGCTACTGTTCATTTCATTAGATTTCAGTGAGTTTTGAGCTTTATTTAAAATGTCATGATTAACACCTCAGTGAGGAACTACATTATCAATAATTCTGTCTAGAGTTGAGCCGGATACTCGGCTGAAACGAGTATCCGGTACGGATAGAGCACTTTTGCCGAGTACGAGTATTATACGAGTAATACGAGTCAATATCTGTGCTCGGATTGAATAAAAATCCTCATTGTGTTGCTGACTGTGTCTGCGTTCTGTGATAGTCACAGCGCCCCTCCTCTACACACATACAGATGTATTGTGTTGCTGACTGTGTCTGTGTTCTGTGATAGTCACAGCGCCCCTCCCCTACACACATACAGATGTATTGTGTTGCTGACTGTGTCTGCGTTCTGTGATAGTCACAGCGCCCCTCCTCTACACACATACAGATGTATTGTGTTACTGACTGTGTCTGCGTTCTGTGATAGTCACAGCGCCCCTCCCCTACACATATACAGATGTATTGTGTTACTGACTGTGTCTGTGTTCTGTGATAGTCACAGCGCCCCTCCCCTACACACATACAGATGTATTGTGTTACTGACTGTGTCTGTGTTCTGTGATAGTCACAGCGCCCCTCCTCTACACACATACAGATGTATTGTGTTGCTGACTGTGTCTGTGTTCTGTGATAGTCACAGCGCCCCTCCTCTACACACATACAGATGTATTGTGTTGCTGACTGTGTCTGTGTTCTGTGATAGTCACAGCGCCCCTCCTCTACACACATACAGATGTATTGTGTTGCTGACTGTGTCTGTGTTCTGTGATAGTCACAGCGCCCCTCCTCTACACATATACAGATGTATTGTGTTGCTGACTGTGTCTGTGTTCTGTGATAGTCACAGCGCCCCTCCCCTACACACATACAGATGTATTGTGTTGCTGACTGTGTCTGTGTTCTGTGATAGTCACAGCGCCCCTCCTCTACACACATACAGATGTATTGTGTTGCTGACTGTGTCTGTGTTCTGTGATAGTCACAGCGCCCCTCCTCTACACACATACAGATGTATTGTGTTGCTGACTGTGTCTGTGTTCTGTGATAGTCACAGCGCCCCTCCTCTACACACATACAGATGTATTGTGTTACTGACTGTGTCTGTGTTCTGTGGTAGTCACAGCGCCCCTCCTCTACACACATACAGATGTATTGTGTTACTGACTGTGTCTGTGTTCTGTGATAGTCACAGCGCCCCTCCTCTACACACATACAGATGTATTGTGTTACTGACTGTGTCTGTGTTCTGTGATAGTCACAGCGCCCCTCCTCTACACATATACAGATGTATTGTGTTACTGACTGTGTCTGTGTTCTGTGATAGTCACAGCGCCCCTCCTCTACACACATACAGATGTATTGTGTTACTGACTGTGTCTGTGTTCTGTGATAGTCACAGCGCCCCTCCTCTACACATATACAGATGTATTGTGTTGCTGACTGTGTCTGTGTTCTGTGATAGTCACAGCGCCCCTCCTCTACACATATACAGATGTATTGTGTTGCTGACTGTGTCTGTGTTCTGTGATAGTCACAGCGCCCCTCCTCTACACACATACAGATGTATTGTGTTGCTGACTGTGTCTGTGTTCTGTGATAGTCACAGCGCCCCTCCTCTACACACATACAGATGTATTGTGTTGCTGACTGTGTCTGTGTTCTGTGATAGTCACAGCGCCCCTCCTCTACACATATACAGATGTATTGTGTTGCTGACTGTGTCTGTGTTCTGTGATAGTCACAGCGCCCCTCCCCTACACATATATAGATGTATTGTGTTACTGACTGTGTCTGTGTTCTGTGATAGTCACAGCGCCCCTCCTCTACACACATACAGATGTATTGTGTTACTGACTGTGTCTGCGTTCTGTGATAGTCACAGCGCCCCTCCCCTACACATATACAGATGTATTGTGTTACTGACTGTGTCTGCGTTCTGTGATAGTCACAGCGCCCCTCCTCTACACACATACAGATGTATTGTGTTACTGACTGTGTCTGTGTTCTGTGATAGTCACAGCGCCCCTCCTCTACACATATACAGATGTATTGTGTTGCTGACTGTGTCTGCGTTCTGTGATAGTCACAGCGCCCCTCCTCTACACACATACAGATGTATTGTGTTACTGACTGTGTCTGTGTTCTGTGATAGTCACAGCGCCCCTCCTCTACACACATACAGATGTATTGTGTTGCTGACTGTGTCTGCGTTCTGTGATAGTCACAGCGCCCCTCCTCTACACACATACAGATGTATTGTGTTGCTGACTGTGTCTGTGTTCTGTGATAGTCACAGCGCCCCTCCCCTACACACATACAGATGTATTGTGTTGCTGACTGTGTCTGTGTTCTGTGATAGTCACAGCGCCCCTCCTCTACACACATACAGATGTATTGTGTTACTGACTGTGTCTGTGTTCTGTGATAGTCACAGCGCCCCTCCCCTACACACATACAGATGTATTGTGTTACTGACTGTGTCTGTGTTCTGTGATAGTCACAGCGCCCCTCCTCTACACATATACAGATGTATTGTGTTGCTGACTGTGTCTGCGTTCTGTGATAGTCACAGCGCCCCTCCTCTACACACATACAGATGTATTGTGTTACTGACTGTGTCTGTGTTCTGTGATAGTCACAGCGCCCCTCCTCTACACACATACAGATGTATTGTGTTGCTGACTGTGTCTGCGTTCTGTGATAGTCACAGCGCCCCTCCTCTACACACATACAGATGTATTGTGTTGCTGACTGTGTTCGCAGCTCTCTCTCTCTGTCTCTCCCTCGCTCAGGTTCGCGGGTCTTTTCCGTTAACGTTTAGGGTTTCTTCAGCTTCAGGTTTGTTTTTTATTTCGGTTTGTAGTACTTGCTTATTAACCAGTAGAGTTTTGTAAACGTGGGGTTTGTTCAGATGTGGTGCTTGGTAGAATGCGTCTCTGCCTGTCTTTTTTAAACCGTCAGCTGGCTCTAGCCAGTTTTTAATTAAAAGTTAAAAAAAGAAAGTTATGTTGAGATGAAAACTCTTGTTCATTACATTTTACTTCATAATTGCAACCGCATGTGTTGTATTCATTATTGCAAAACTTATTCTGTATATAGTTTGTTTGTCATCGTGATCAAAACCATTGATCTGAAGCTCAATGCTGATGCTGTCATGTAAATAGTTTTATAATCAGCAATAAATATAACAATTTCTGATCAACCCATATCAATTGCATGCTTAAAATAACATACCGGTTAAAGCCCCGCCCATCTCAAGACAACCCGACCCAATTCCCGGGTTAAATCCCGCCCACTTCCTGGTTAGGCCCCGCCCAGTCCGAGTACGGATACAGATAATTCATATGGTTAACAGATACAGATACAGATACAGATAATGCTGTACTCGCTCATCCCTAATTCTGTCATCAGTCCTTTTATAGTCTGGATATTTCCCAATAATAATTTTATATTTGTTGTCACTGGTTATTGTCTACAGTAAATTAGATATTTTCACATATTTGTGTAATGTGTGTGTAGGGTGGAGATGTGTTAACAGTGGATATGAACAGATATTCAGATGAATCTACAGCGCTTCACTCTACAGCTGTTGTAAGTACACATTTTTGATTATGACACATGTATAAATGTGACTATTACACTTTACTAATAGTACAGAAACACAACATGTAGATATAAATGACACAATGATTATGATCACTGAACTGAATCCACTGTACTGTGACTCTCTGTCACACATCAGTTCACATGTGTTATCGTCAGGTTGTTCTGATGTGTCTAAGTGGTCGTTGTCATGGCTACATGTCTGTTTCTGTGGCTGTGTGCTAGTGTTTATTTGTGTGTGCAGGAGCAGACGGCTGGGGGGGATGTCACATGTGACGGGGATGTGAACGCAGACAAATCAGCAGCAAACATCGGCAAACTCTGCAAGGCCGAGTCTCAGACTCCTAGGTAGCACGTCCATCCTTCAACTCCAATCCTCTTGTTATCACTCTATCTCTGAAAGATGTTTCATCCAATAATAATCATAGCTGTTTGATCAGAACAAGGATGATTAGAATTTTTCTATGTTAAACATTCACTCAGGCGGCCCCTCGGAAGAAGACGTGGAAGAGGAGACCATGACCCCGTCAGCAGCTGCGGCAGAAGCGGCCACTGCCAGCCATCGAACCACCTCCCGAGGGGGAGAAGATGCAGATCACACCCCTAGTCCCCGTCACTGTCCCTGGGGATTGGCTCAAGCGGCAAATGATTTGAGTTTCGAGGCATCCTCTCAACCTTAGTCAGAGGCAGGGATGCTCCCGTACTGTGGGCCGAGGTCGTCAGCCTGGTTAAGAGTCCGACTCACTAACCATTGTCACTTACGATGGTTCGTGGACCCCGTGTCGAGGTATTTTTCCATAGTTAAGATTTTTACTAAGTTTCAGCATCCTCTTTTGCACAGGGAAATGCTTCTGACCACTTCGAGAATAGATTGATAATAATATTTCAGATTATCTATTAACTATATTAACTATTGGTGGCATGTGCGTGAAATCAACTTGGTAGCCGAGGTTCACAAAGGTTCACGATGTCAAGGCATCGTGCTTGATTGATTTGTTGGGATTTACCTGAGCACATGTCCAAATGAGTTCTGCGGTTTTATGTACATCGGCAATGCAATATAATTGATTAAATCCATGAACCACTTTTGCACAACTGGTGTGAGACAAACCGTGATAATGTTTAATAAGGATAACAGGGTGCTACCCTACCCTGTTCATCCCTTACAATCCCTTCTTTAACTGGAGCACAGCCATTTTTGCTCCATGTGTTGGTTGACTTTGCAGGATTTTGATGTCAATGTCTGGTACATTAGTTATGGTACATTAGTTATGTTTGCGTATAATGCTATTCGATGGTCACAATCCTTTATTTTAATTCCATTGATAGAGTGGTTAATTCTAACTGTGATTGCTAAAGGTTCTAATGCTAGGATAAAGAGCATTGGTGACAAAGGTCTTAATGTTGTATTATTGGTAACCATTTTGAAATGATTCTGGACCAACAAATTAGTTTTTAAACATCTTGTATATATCGATTGGCAGACCGGGGCCGGCTGTTCTAACATCATTGAGAGTCCAAGATTTTGTGTTCTTCAAGTGTCTAGATAGTTATTATCCTCATCTGATATAAGCGGGAACTGAAGGTCATTAAGAAAATGTGTTTGATCTTCAGTATAAGGTGCTGATTCAGATTTATATAAATCTTTATGAAATGAAACAAAGGTTTTATTTATTTCTAAGGGATTAGATATTGTTTCTCCATTCGGAGTTTGAATACTATTAATGGCATTTTCTGAATTACATTTTTATCTGCCAAAGTTATAATTTTGCTGCCCTTTCATTTCACAATCATTTCACCATGCTCGTAAAATGATTGTTTCAATGTTATTAAACTGTTTTCAGCCTTTGTTATGGAGAGGGTATTATACTGAGCTCTAAGTTTAAGAAGTTTATGATGTATAGTATTTGAAGTGTCTAAATAGGCGCTTTCTTCTGGAAGCTTAATTTCTTTTTCCAATTTAAATGTATTGGTTTTGGAGCTTGTGAAGGAAATGATCTGGCCTCTAATATATGCCTTAAATGCTTCCCACCTCACAGTAGCTGATGTTTCATCTTTATTCTCTTTGAAAAATTATCTGTCTGAACTCGAATTCTGTGAAATCCGGATCTTTTAACCATTTCGGATGGAGACGCCTTTTGAAAAATAGTCAATACGTGAATGACCCTTCGTCACTGTAGAACAACATGATTATGTTCTTTTATTAGGGAACAATGTTCTCCATGGATCAGACAGATTTAGTTATTTTATATAGTCCCATATCTTTTTCCTAGTCTGAGTGTGTGTTGTGTCAGATCCTGTTGATCGATCAAGTTTAGGAGATTATGTGCAGTTGAAATCTCCTGCAATTATCAATTTACCTTGTAAGAAGGACAACAGAAGAAAAAGTTATCAAAAAAGCTTGGACAATCTGTATTAGGGCCGTACACATTTGCCAGAGTAATTACTTCATTAAAAATCGAGCCTTGAATTATTACTTAACATCCGGATGTGTCCTGTAAAACCTTGGATATATGTAATGGGACTGAAATGTGTACTGGTCATTAACCCCCTGGAGTGAGAAGAAAATAAAGCTGAATAAATTTGTCATTTCCAGCGTCTTCGTATTGGTGTAAGGTCATTTGTTGTTACAGTGGGTATGGTGAGTATTCAGAGCTCCTTACATTTTTCACTCGTTGTTATTTTAAAGCCATTTGCTAAAATCATTTAAGTTCATTTTTTTTCCTCATTAATGTACACACAGCACCCCATAATGACAGAGAAACACAGATTGTTGACATTTTTGCAGATTTATTCAAAAAGAAAACGGAAATATAGTAAGTATTCAGACCCTTTGCTCAGTATTTAGTAGAAGCACCCTTTTGATTTAATACAGCCATGAGTCTTATTGTGAAAGATGCAACATGTTTTTCACATCTGGATTTGGATCCTCTGCCATTACTCCTTGCAGATCCTCTCCAGTTCTGTCAGGTTGGATGGTAAGCGTTGGTTTAGGTCTCTCCAGAGATGCTCTATTGGGTTTAAGTCAGGGCTCTGGCTGGGCCATTCAAGAACAGTCACAGAGTTGTTGTGAAGCCACTCCTTCGTTATTTTAGCTTTGTGCTTAGGGTCATTGTCTTGCTGTAAGGTAAACCTTCGGCCCAGTCTGAGGTCCTGAGCACGCTGGAGAAGGTTTTCGTCCAGGATATCCCTGTACTTGGCCACATTCAACTTTCCCTAGATTGCAACCAGTCGTCCTGTCCCTGCAGCTGAAAAACACTCCCAGAGCATGATGCTGCCACGACCATGCGTCACTGTTGGGACTGTATTGGACAGGTGATGAACAGTGCCTGGTTTTCTCCTCACACACCGCTTAGAATTAAGGCCAAAAAGTTCTATCTTGGTCTCATCAGACCAGAGAATCTTATTTGTCACCATCTTGGAGTCCTTCAGGTGTTTTTTTAGCAAACTCTATGCGGGATTTCATGTGTCTTGCACTGAGGAGAGGCTTCTGTCGGGCCACTCTGCCATAAAGCCCCGACTGGTGGAGGGCTGCAGTGATGGTTGACTTTCTACAACTTTCTCCCGAATGCATCTCTGGAGCTCAGCCACAGTGATCTTTGGGTTCTTCTTTACCTCTCTCACCAAGGCTCTTCTCCCCCTATAGCTCAGTTTGGCCGGACGGCCAGCTCTAGGAAGGGTTCTGGTCGTCCCAAACGTCTTCCATTTAAGGATTATGGAGGCCACTGTGCTCTTAGGAACCTTAAGTGCAGCAGAATTTTTTTTGTAACCTCGGCCAGATCTGTGGCTTGGCAAAATTCTGTTTCTGAGCTCTATGCCAAACAATCTACGCAGCCCAACATTAAGTTGAATGCGTCTGTTCCTGAAGTCACAATTTAGCCTCTGCAGATGTTTTGTCTGAGTTGGTGCTAAACTCTGCAGGAAAATAGATGTTGTGGGGCAGAGTTGAGAAGCACTGCTGTAAATGCAGTTTAATATGCTGAAGGTGTTCATGTGTGTCTCCTCTCATGACCGTTCTTTGATGGAATGTCTCACTCCAGCTCACAAAGATCGGGAGTTTGCACAGTCAGCCGAGAGAAAATGTGTTACGTCACTTTCATTCATAAATGCAAAAAAAACGAATATACACACACACGTTATTATTCTGCTGCTGTTCATTTCATTAGACTTCTCTGTGATTTGAGCTTTATTTGAAAGGTCAGGATTAATAACTGTAGTGGTTTTAGCTGAATGTTAAAATACCCAGATAGCAGACCAACAATGTGTCATTGTTTTTTTTATCATGTTTGCACCCTAGAATAAAGTTATTTTTAATGATGAATAAAAGATCAAGGTGGGCATGAATTCAATTCTAGTTCAATTGAATTTCAATCACTCTTTTAACAGTGAACTATGATTGAAAAAAGATTAGATCAATCTTACTTTATTTACAGCAAGATTCTACTCCATTAAATCATGGACAGTATGTTGTGTATTCTTTACTTTTTATAGGAGAGGATGTTGGCAGAGGTAGAAAATTACACTTTTTGAGTATCTGTACTTTGATGGTTTTGTATTGTAAACTTGTATTTCCAGTATTCTTATATGACCAGTATTCAGTACCAGTTCAAGATTGAAACGCATTTGCAAGGATCAGACATATTTGGTGATCAAATACTTAATAAAAAATCTCATCTTATTAATTGAAATCAACCATTTTACTAATAAAAAAAATGTAATGTATTTCAAACTCTATATTGGACTTAAAAATGTGTCTAAATATTAGCCTTTGAACATTCACTGCATTTATTACCCGTCTCACGCTCTCACATTCACATGTGTGTGTAATGACAAAAGTCCTGTTTGTTCCCGAAAGTCAAATTTTAAAATAATCAATTATTTTGATTTGTGTGTTGGAGAAAGAAGTGAACTCCACTTTTAAATGTTACTTTGGTTGATATGGGATTTTCATAGAGCTGAATTGTATTTCAAAAAATGTCCATCTATTATAATGATGACATCATCTCATGTCTCTTTGTGTTTAAGACCGTTCTCCAGACGTGGACAACTATTCTGAAGAAGACAATGACAGTTATTCTTCAGAGCAGGAGGTCAGTGATGATGCCGTTCAGGGTCAGGTCAGCACTTCTCATTATGTCAATCATCACAACAAAAATCCACTGCAGTTTTATTATTGTATTGTATGTTTCTGTCAGAATAAATACTGTCTTGTGTGTTAACAGTGGATATGAACAGAAGTTCAGATGAGTTTATAGCGCTTCACTCTACAGCTGTTGTAAGTACACATTTTTAATTATGACACATGTATAAATGTGACTATTACACTTTACTAATAGTACAGAAACACAACATATAGATATAAATGACACAATGATTATGATCACTGAACTGAATCCACTGTACTGTGACTCTCTGTCACACATCAGTTCACATGTGTTATCAGCAGTTTGCATCTGATGTGTCTAAGTGGTCGTCGTCACGGCTACATGTCTGTTTCTGTGGCTGTGTGCTAGTGTTTATTTGTGTGTGCAGGAGCAGACGGCTGGGGGGGATGTCACATGTGACGGGGATGTGAACGCAGACAAATCAGCAGCAAACATCGGCAAACTCTGCAAGGCCGAGTCTCAGACTCTCATGTCGTGGAGACGCTGTGTGTTTCGTTGAATAAAGAAAGACCCTTTGTTTGCCCTGCCATCATGACATAGCTGAAAACGAATGGACCAATTTTATTTACAACACTGTTCCAGGAAAGTACAAATCGAATGTTAAAGCGTACGTAACATGACATCATAAAAATGACGTTTCATGCAGTCTGTTATATTGCCGTGTTTGAAAGTAAGCTGTCTGCCAAGTTTTAAGTCGGAAGGTGAATAAATAACGAAGTTATTTGCTTTTAAATCTGAGAGTCGACTCTGAATCACACAAACGAGTCGAGGATGCATATCTACGTCACTATACATAAACGTGTTGCTGAGACTGCCGGGAAAACTTATGTCTCCTCCCCCAAACACTGTCGCTCGTTTGTGATGCATGTGTATCATGTCTTGAGTCAGTGTTCTACGGTGTGACACGGTCGGTCTTATTTCAACTACCAAAGGAAGAACGTCTGAGGGGAAAATGGTATCGTTGGAAAAATGATTTGTAACCAAAGGAGTATAAACCCAGAGTTTAACTGTGCGTGTCATTTCACAGATGATTGCTTTGATAATCTTGGCGTGTTCAGTGCAGGATATGTGAAACAACTATCCTTGAAAGAGGGGGAATACCAACTCTATTTGGACCTTTTAGCTCCACCGAGTCCCAACCTGTAAGTGTGACTTTTGATATTTGTCTGAACTTCAAGAAATATTTTCGTACCTTATGTCTGTGTTTAGCTAATGCATATAACGCTAACATTAGCATGTAGCGTTATTTCTGGTGTGTTACAGTTTGTTTATCTTGCTATTTACTCAGCTGATTTAATTGTTCAATCCATGAATTCTCAAAGTATTTGTTTCAAGAACTAAGTCGAGTACTATCTGTATTGTAATATCATCTGAAGATACGAACACGGTACACTGTATGCTGTGTCAACTAGTCCATGTATAATACTGTTAAAAGAGAATTGTAAATGTCCTTTTTCTTACTGGGATCTGCAGAATGATGAATTAATTATCTAAATACTTTAAACGTTTATGAACTTAATAGAATGTTTTATGAAATACTTTTGTTGTGATGGCAACAAACGATAGAAACTATTTTTCATAACATAAATTGATTCATAATAATGTGTAAACAACCTGTTGCACTTCCTGGCAGCAAATATTTTCATCCTCGCTCTGCAGTTTTTGCCGCACGTGCACCTATATAGATATATTTGGGTGAAACTACAATCATTTTTCATAATGTCGACTTTTTGAAATGCTCTATGTACCATGACAACGCACAACTAGACGAAATAGTAGTATTACTAACGTATTTTAAGAAAAATAATAATTTATTTCATTGATAAGCAAAACACAACATGCATCTTGTCACACTGAGAGTTTTTATGACAAGAGTTGTCACTTGACACTGACTATCATCCTGCTCCAGTCGTGGTGGAGTTTGTGGAGGATTAGCGTCTTCTTCCTCGTCAGACTCGGGCTCAAACTGGTACGGTAAAATCGCCGCCATCTCTAGCTACACACATATATAAAAACATATAAACCGTAATCCTGTAATGACGGTAGGCGTTCACTTTGCGACAAATGGTGAACGCGTTTGACCAATCACAACAGACTAAACCATCTGACCAATCACATGACACAAGTTTACCGGGTAGGAGGGGCCTAGACGGGTGAATCGCGGAACGAATCGTTTGAGAGTCAGTCAAGAAGTAAGGTACGAATAACTGCATATAATTACGAGATTAAAGTGTTTTTACACGTTGTATGTAGATAAACTTGTTGTTGGACACTCCATTACCCAAAGTAGGGCCTAAAAAAACATATGTTACCTACTCTTTAAAGTTTGTGCAGCGCATTTTCAGACGCATTAGCAGACCAACACTGTGTCATTGTTTTTTTATCTAGAATAACGATATTTTTAATGATGAATAAAAGATCAACGTGGGCATGAATTCAATTCTAGTTCAATTGAATTGCAATCACTCTTTTAACAGTGAACTATGATTGAAAAAAGATTAGATCAATCTTACTTTATTTACAGCAAGATTCTACTCCATTAAATCATAGACAGTATGTTGTGTATTCTTTACTTTTTATAGGAGAGGATGTTGGCAGAGGTAGAAAATGACACTTTTTGAGTATCTGTTCTTTGATGTTATTGTATTGTAAACTTGTATTCTTATATGACCAGTATTCAGTACCAGTTCAAGTTTGGACACGCTTTTGCAAGGATCAGACAAATTTGGTGATCAAATACTTAATCAAAAATCACATCTTATTAATTGAAATCAACCATTTTACTAATAAAAAATGAAATGTGTTTCAAACTCTATATTGGACTTAAAAATGTGTCCAAATATTAGTCTTTGAACATTCACTGCATTTATTAGCCGTCTCACACTCTCACATTCACATGTGTGTGTAATGACAAAAGTCCTGTTTGTTCCCGAAAGTCAAATTTTTTAATAATCAATTATTTTGATTTGTGTGTTGGAGAAAGAAGTAAACTCCACTTTTAAATTCTACTATGGTTGATATGGGATTTTTATAGAGCTGAATTGTATTTATTTGTGTGCGCAGGAGCAGACGGCTGGGGGGATGTCACATGTGACGGGGATGTGAACGCAGACAAATCAGCAGCAAACATCGGCAAACTCTGCAAGGCCGAGTCTCAGACTCTCATGTCGTGGAGACGCTGTGTCTTTCGTTGAATAAAGAAAGACCCTTTTTTTGCCCTGCCATTACATAGCTGAAAACGAATGGTCCAATTTTATTTACAACACTGTTCCAGAAAAGTACAAATCGAATGTTAAAGCGTACGTAACATGACATCATAACACAACTGAAAAGGAATGGACCAATTTTATTTACAATACTGTTCCAGGAAAGTACAAACCGAATGTTCAAGTTTGAGCAGCGCATTTCCAGACGGCTGCTTCACGAACGCTTTGGTTAAAAGTGGGGCTATTCCAACCATTAAAACTTTACAAGGACAGTCTGGCGCTTCTGATTTGCAGCCTGTAAGTATATTTTCACTGTAAAACACTTTGTTACGGACTAACGTGAGTTGACTTTGTCGTATGTTTGTGATCTGAAAATGCAGACGTGCGCGTGAAAAAAGACAACATGAGTCCTAATAATGAGTAATAATGTTCCACTAGAGGCAACAAATGTCATGTTTATATTGTCTTTTATTAAGTATTTATTTAGGGTTTAGGGTTTATTGTCTTTGTTGAGTTGCGATGAGATGTGGCCTAACACTGGTTGATCAAGAAGGGCAAAAGCGCTCGCGTAATTTTATTATGTTGCTCGCGTTGTTTTATAATGTAACCATTCCCTGCTGTAGTGTGAGCTTGTTTCTATCTCACACAAACTCTGTATGATGTATATGGTTGTTTATTTTATAGTGTTTTAAACATCGTATATAAAACAGGGTGTCCGCGGATCCTTAAAATGTCTTAAAAAGTCTTAAATTCCATAATGTCAAAACAAGGCATTAATTAGCATTACAGTTTTTCTCAAATGCTTTGGCTCATTTCTTGAAACAGAAATTACATTCTCAAAATTCTAAGATCATTTGGCAAAACATTCTAACTGTTCAGCACAACACTATTCATCACTTGCAAAAGCTAATATCTCTCCCAAAACTTTTCACTCATGCCTCAAAACTTAATTCCTTTCCCAAATAAAGAGTCAGTGCCACGAAAATGACAAAGATCCTTCTCAAATGCTTTGACTCATTTCTTGAAACAGACCGGACGTTCTCAACACTCTTGGTGCTTTTGCCAAAATAACGTGGATGGTTCGGTACAACACCATGGTTCACCTGCAAAAACTCATACTCAAATTAACTTCTCATTTAAACAGTCAGTGCCCCCAAAATGCTTCACCCCTTTGGCATTGTGTAAGCACTATATCAAAAAGTCAAAATATTCAGATGTTTTCTCACTATGGCAGAGGACCATTTAAACATCCCTCATGTCCACCTTTCAGTCTTGGCCCATTCCTTCATTGACAATAGTTACTGTTCTGTTTTTTGTCTAGCTAACAGAATGCAATTGTGTATAAAACTGAAAAAAAGAAATAGGATTTTAGAGTAAGAGTAGCCTCCAAGCTTTGACATCACACATTGCACTAATACTGCCAAGGAAATTTTAATCATTATCTTTTACAAACATAAAGTTACGTCAATACATAAGAGTAAAAAGAAAATGTATACACCATAATATACTGTAATTTAAATACACAAATAAAAAACTATTCAAATTATATGCAGCCTAGAGTGCTGTATATAAAGCTGGAGTTTCACAACTAACAGTTCTTCACTGGTCGCTGTCCTCACCCTCCCGCTCCTGGGCATCATCCTCATCCTCCTGTCCATCATCCTCACCCTCCTGTCCATCATCCTCACCCTCCTGTCCATCATCCTCACCCTCCTGTCCATCATCCTCATCCTCCTGTCCATCATCCTCACACTCCTGTCCATCATCCTCACCCTCCTGTCCATCATCCTCACCCTCATGTCCATCATCCTCACCCTCCTGTCCATCATCCTCACCCTCCTGTCCATCCACACGCTGCTGTCTGTCTGGCCACAGATTCTCGTCCACATCACAGCGTATATTCTCTCTTGCGATGCAACGAGGGAAGAAACAGCGTGCATGTCGCAACCATCCCCTACACTGATCTCCTGTAATATCCTAACACTCAGTGTCCATTGCATGGAGCAGTGACCTCTGATCTTGAGCCCGATGCTCATACACTCTCTACCTTGAAGCGGAGAAAAACTCCTCAATAGGATTAAGGAAAGGAGAGTAAGGTGGCAGAAACACCATGACCATCCTTGGATGAGTACTGAACCAGGCCCTGATGAGTTGGCCACAGTGGAAATTGACATTGTCCCATACAAATACAAATTGTGGTAGGTGAGGCCCTATGAGACCTCTCTCTTTTTGAGGGATCAAATGAATATGAAGGCGGTCCAAGAAGATGAGGAGCTTCTATTTATTGTATGGGCCAAGACTGGGGATGTGAGTGGCCACACCATTCTCAGATATTGCAGCACACATAGTTATATTGCCCTCTCGCTGTCCTGGGACATCCACCGTGGCCCGGTGGCCAATAATATCACGGCCAGGTCTTCGCCCATTGGCCTTGTTGAAGCCAGCTTCATCCACAAACATGAGGATGTGAGGGGTCTCGTTTCCTTACAATGCCATTTTTCTCTACAATAGCGTAAAAAAAGAAAAAAACATCAGTCATACAGAAGAGTCATACACTACACTTACAGACAATTACATAGGCACTAATTGCAGCTCTTTGACCCTTTTTCTTATTGTATGTTATATTCTTCAAAATCAGGATTATAATGATAATTTCATCACACAGTAAACTGCAGTTTTTAGGCGAATGTTGAAGTCAGATACGTGCGGCAAATGTGTCAAAATGAAAAGTTAATAGCCAGATAAACAAACTGTAACACCCCAGAAATAACGCTACATGCTAATGACCTTGAATTGATATGAGGAAGTACTGATTACATTTTATCACCTGTCAGGACAATTGCTTGTGAACATGATGTTTCGAATAAATAGGAGGCGTTACATTTCCGTCAAACGCTTGCAGTATTCTACCAATCACTACGCACTGGTTGATCACAAAACTAAATACCTTTATAAGGATTCTTTTTAGTATGGGAATTTTGACATTATTTTGTGTTTATTTGTCCGTTTCAGTATAAGAAGAGGTGAAGGAGAACTTTCAAGTTTAGTATTTTGTGCTCTGACTCTCTTGGCACGTGCATCTCTACAACCTGTGACACCTGAAGGCTTTTAGTTATTATTCTTCATGAAAGCTGATTTGATACACGTTTGGCTTCTATCAATATAAACTGACAAATAAATAGCATTTATCTTCATGTATAACATTTTGTTTGCTTTGCAGTATTGTTAGAGAGCTTTATACAATAGTTCAGTGCTTAAAGTTTAAACACATGTTTCCTTCATAAGTTTCACAGATATTCAGATGAGTCTACAGCACTGGACTCAACAGCTGTGGTACGTACACATTTTTGATTATGACACATGTATAAATTTGACTTACTAATACGTTACTAATAGAACAGAAACACAACATATAGATATAAATGACACAATGATTATGATCACTGAACTGAATCCACTGTACTGTGATTCTCTGTCACACATCAGTTCACATGTGTTATCGGTAGCTTGTTTCTGATGTGTCTAAGTGGTCTTTATCACGGCTACATGTCGGTTTCTGTGGCTGTGTGCTAGTGTTTATTTGTGTGTGCAGGAGCAGACGGCTGGGGGGGATGTCACATGTGACGGGGATGTGAACGCAGACAAATCAGCAGCAAATATCGGCAAACTCTGCAAGGCCGAGTCTCAGACTCTCATGTCACTTAGGTAGCACGTCCATCCTTCTACTCCAATCCTCTTGTTATCATTTCTATCTCTGAAAGATGTTTCATCCAATAATAATCATAACTGTTTGATCAGAATAAGGATGATTAGTATTTTTCTATGTTAAACATTCACATTTAAACATGTATCTTGCTTTTTTATGTTCGCTATGGTCAAATACTTTTGTGTACACATTTGATAGTTTTACCCTTGTCTCAGTTCCAAACTGTCAGAAAATATGAATCCCTATACGACATTTTGAAATCTAATATAATTGAGGAATTTTACACTCCACATTAATATTAACTATGGCGAAAAGACTCAAATTTTGACTTTCCCTCAAAACCACAACAAACTAGTTGGGTTTTTCCAAACATTGCTTAGCATTTCTCATCGCTTTAAACAGTGGTTCTTAACTTTGTCCCGCGAGATCCATTTTCCTGCAGAGTTTAGCCCCAACTCTGATATAAAACACCTGAAGAGGCTAATCAGTGACTTCAGAAACAGACCTCTCCCTCTGGGTGTTTTTCACAGCCGCTCTCACCCTCTTCAAGACGGTGTTTGGAAACCAGACGTTTCGTCATTGCGAGACGCAACGTTGAGTATACTCAGCAGCCCTCAGCACTCTCAAATCGAAGGTGCGTAGAGCTGAATCGCCAGGCAGGTATGTCAGCAGAGCCGATCTTCTCCCTGGGGGCCTCCCCAACACCTTTGCCCAACACCTTCTCAAGGTTTTACAACCTCCGCTTTGAACCGGTGTCAGTCCACGTCTTGCATTGCAACATGTAGGACATAGGGCGTATGCCTGCGAAAGCACCTTTCCATGGGTGTGTCAGTGTGCTGCTTAGCCTCCATTCTTTCCCCCACGGTGCGAAGAAAAAAGGCATTCCATACATGAATAAGCAAGCACCCCCTGCGGGCGGGCTGGGCAGAGCAGCCCTGCCCCTTAGGAGGGGTACCTTCTGAGTTGTCCACACATAGCTCTAACCGGACACTGTGCTACCGGACGTTGTACCTACCCCACTCGGACAGTTCCGTCTGATGTATTCTCATGATTTGTTCCCACCTTAGTAACTCATGACCTCCCTAGGTGGACCTCCACCTCGCGGCTAACTACTTCAGTCTGCATAGTTTTTCCCATGACATATACACTGACAGTGCGACCGTGTGGGTGTCTCCAATAGAACTCCTTCCGATGGTAGGAAGTGCTCTCTGTAGTGCATTCCCCATTCGAGGAGTGCACTTACCCATTGGACTTACGGCACAGTGAGGACAGAAGGTAGAGGCTTCCCACCTTTTCTAAAAGCTCTGGGACCCTCTGCCTACATATCCACTGGAAGATTGCAAATTTAACACAAGCGCTCCCGTCTGACATGCCCGGGCCAGTCACCATTGCTTCGCTGAGATTGTGATACGGCACAGCATTGTGGCGGGTTTTAATAGGAACCCCATCTGTCGGTTCGACACAACGCCGAGGGACCAACAGAAAGGGAACATCTTGGTTACCGATGTAACCTCAGTTCCCTGATGGAGGGAACGGGACGTTGTGTCCTTCTTGCCACAAACACGTGCCAGCCGTTGCAGTAGTTGTGGGAGGCTCTCAGGCTCCTCAGAACTAAAGGTGAACGAATGCAGCACGCCATCTCCCTTTTATTCCCGGATATCCGGGGACGGAGTCCATCCATCCATCCATTTTCTTCGGCTTATCCGGGGCCGGGTCGTGGGGGCAGCAGTCTAAGCAGGGATGCCCAGACTTCCCTCTCCCTAGACACTTCCTCCAGTTCTTCTGGTGGGACACCGATGCGTTCCCAGGCCAGCCGGGAGACATAGTCCCTCCAGCGTGTCCTAGGTCTTCCCCGGGGTCTTCTCCCGGTGGAACATGCCCAGAACACTTTCCCGGGAAGGCGTCCAGGGGGCATCCGGAAAAGATGCCCGAGCCACCTCAGCTGGCCCCTCTCGATGTGGAGGAGCAGCGGATCTAATCTGAGCTCCTCCCGAGTGACCGAGCTTCTCACCCTATCTCTAAGGGATCGCCCGGCCACCCTGCAGAGAAAGCTCATTTCGGCCGCCTGTATCCGGGATCTTGTCCTTTCGGTCATGATCCACAGCTCATGACCATAGGTGAGGGTAGGAACGTAGATTGACCGGTAAATCCTTCTTCACCACGACAGACCGATACAGCGACCGCATTACTGCAGAAGCTGCCCCGATCCGTCTGTCAATCTCCCGTTCCATCCTTCCCTCACTCGTGAACAAGACCCCCAGATACTGAGAACCATGGCCTCAGATTTGGAGGTGCTGATTCTCATCCCAGCCGCTTCACACTCCGCTGCAAACCGTCCCAGTGCATACTGGAGGTCCTGGTCTGATGGGGCCAGCACGACGACATCATCCGCAAAGAGCAGAGATGAAATTGTGTGGTCCTCAAACCCGACGCCCTCCGGCCCCTGGCTGCGCCTAGAAATTCTGTCCATAAAAATTATGAACATAACCGGAGACAAAGGGTTGCCCTGCCGGAGTCCAACATGCACCGGGACCAAGTCTGATTTACTGCCGGCAATGCGAACCAAGCTCCTACTCCGGTCGTACAGGGACTGGATGGCCCTTAGCAAAGGGTCCCGAATCCCATACTCCCGGAGCACCCTCCACAAGATGCCGCGAGGGACACAGTCGAATGCCTTCTCCAAATCCACAAAACACATGTGGATTGGTTGGGCAAACTCCCATGAACCCTCCAGCACCCTGGAGAGGGTACAGAGCTGGTGCAGTGTTCCACGACCGGGACAGAAACCACACTGTTCCTCCTGAATCCGAGGTTCTACCATAGGCCGGATTCTCCTCTCGTGTACCCTAGGACGCATGCAAAGGCTAAACCATGTGGTGCACGAGAATGCGCTTTCGGTATGTTGTCGCACGCCCCTCGCATACATAGTAAGCGAAAAAACGGCTTCCTACGCCTTTCCTACGAAAAACCTGCATGCAGTTTATGCGCATTCATATTTTTGTGGCTTTTGTGGAAATTTGGGCAAAAACCAGATGCTGTTAAAAGAGAAAAGTGAGATAGCAAAAACATATTCTGTCATGTGTTGTCATGTGACATGTTCATGTCATTCTGCTGTAGGCTTTACGTACATGTGAGATCATTTTGACCTCTGCACACAGCAATAGGTTTGTGATTTTTGCATGTATTGTATGCATTGTAGACAAATGAACCACAGTGATTATTGAATTAATCTTTATTCATTAATAATATCTTTTTATTGAGTATATTTAGTCTGCAATTGATTCATTTTGCATCCATTGGCTGTAAAAGTCCACATGCGGCGTGGAAAATCCGCATAGTCCAGAAATGTCGGAGGTGAGCAATCCATAAACTGCATGGAAATTGCGCGTAATCCACAAACTTCGGAGGTGAGCGACTCCCTCCTTTCCAATGCCCGGGGCATAAAAAAAACCCTAATTCCCACTTCTCTTTTCCCCCATTTCTTCAACATACCGATCGACACGTGTACCATTTGCAAGCGGGATTACGCCCAGCTGAGCCAACACCTCTGGGTGTCACATGGGGTCAAAAACATGGAAGAGTCCGGCAGGGTCAGGGCTGCAATAAAGAGTCGGCAAGGCTGGACCGGCATCTGAAGGCCCACACTGAGCTGACGGTGGCAACGCGCAGGCAGCACGTTAGTTAGATGAAGAGGCTTCTTTGTCTAAAGCAATTGGCTGCACTGCGGGCCTCAGACCTGCAAGTGCCAATGGTGTCGACGCTGGACCTCATGGAAGATGAGGAGGGAGAGGTTGCTCTGGACCAAGCTGAAGAGGAGGGTTCGGAGGAGCAGGAAGAGACAGAGGAGAGTGGGTGTCCAAAAAGAGCTTGCGTCATGGCGAGGGAAACCGTGGCCCAGCTCAACTCCCAGGTGGACACCCTCACGTCCACCCTGAAGGAGCTTTCCAGGCTCTTCCGCATTATGCAACACCGCTCACACCGAAGGCCTTCGGACTTCAGGAGTCAGGCGAAGCAACTCCTCATTTGCGATCGAGGAAGACAACGTGGAGGAAGATGCAGTGCCGCCTCAGCATTCCTCCTCCAAGGCGTCAACCAGCAAGTCCTCTGCGACGCCCGGGGAGCATGGGCTTCCCCAGTTCCCGGACCACGTTCCCGGACCTCCGCCTGTGGCCCCTTGAAGGTTATGTGCTGTTTTGTGTGTCTTTTGTGAGTTAACCTGTCTCTTTTTTGCTCTCTCTCTTTCCAGACACACTGATGGAGCAATACAGGGCCCACCAGGAGGGCCCCGACCCCTCCACTAAGCTGCAGGACAATGTCGCCAGCAAGGTGTATCGCATCAAGCGATTTGTTGCGTACATGGCCCAGGCAGGGGGCAAGCTCCAGACCCTGGACCTCCTCAATGATACGGAGAGGATGTGAAGGCAAGACCAGTTGCACGCGCTTTTTGTGACAAAACAGTGTTTTGCGTTTCCCCACTGACTGTCGTTCTGTCTCTGTTTATTTTTTTTGTCTATCTGTCTGCAGATGGGTAAAGACTCTCAGAACCATGGCGATTCGGGAGACTACAATCAATCATTACTTGAAGAACATAGCACAGTTTATGGACTATGTGGCCGCAACACCCCCTCCGAGCTGCCGCCTCTCCAAGAGGGTCTTGCTCTCGATCAGAAGGGAAGTGAGGATGATGCTGCGGTGCATGAAGCGCCCGGTCACTTTGCACCAAATGACGGTGAAGCGGGCCAAATACGGGCAGCTCATCTCCAAGGCCCTCTTGAAGAAGTGCAGGGAGGAGGCCAGACAGAAAATTCCCCAAATTATCGGTAAGTCGATGTCTTCAGTGGTTAGTTACAGTTCACTATCCTTTACTAAAGCTCCTGTTATTTTGTGTTCCTCCAGATGAGCTGGAAAATACCAAGGCTCAGAAGACCCAGTTCCGATTTTATGGGTATTTGACAGCGTTCCTGGCCTCGATCTATGGTCACCGCTGCGGGGTCTTCCAAAGCATGACCATAGATGAGGTCAGGAACGCGACCAAGACATCAAATACTTACCTCATCAATGTAAGTGATCTGCCTCTTGCTCATTTCTGAGACTTTTTCTTGGGTTTTGTTCGCAGGTCAACTTGCAGAAGACCAACCAGGCCTTCGGACCGGCACAAATTGCACTCTCCGCAGAGGAGTACAGCTGGTTCGAGCTGTTCCTGGCGATGAGGAAGGAATTGGTGGGCGGGGTCGAGGCCAAGCTAGTTTTTTTTACATTAGTACAAATCCGTGCAAAAATCTGAACAGCCACTTTCAGGCAGCTTGGAAGGAGATGGGGCTTCCAAAATACCCCACATTCACAGACCTCCGGTCGGGCATCGCCACTCATGTAAGTTTGAGATTTTGTCCTTTTTGGTGTGGATATTGTGTCTAAATCCTCTTTTCGTCTCTCTCTCTACAGGCCAGGAACAATGGCACCGTTGAGGACCGATCAAAACTGTCCCGTTTCATGTGTCACGACACAAGGACTGCGGACAAGTTCTACGCATGTAACCTAAATACCAAGGAGGCATGGGAGCACAGGCAGCTCTTCGAGAAGGTGCTGGAGAGGGGCCTGACGTGCCGGACGAGCCCATCGGCAAGGCCGGCAAGAGGCCTTGCAAGCGAAAGCGAAGTGACAATGCGTCTCCGCTCACCTCACAGACCACAACTGAGGATGAAGCGGAGTTGGGAGGTCTACCAGGAGTTGGGAGTGTCCTCGGTGGATTCGGAAGAGATAGGTTTGTCTCATGTCACAGTCATGTCTCCTGTCACAGTCATGTCTCCTGCCTATTGCTAACCCTTGTCTCTCTTTTTTCACGCAGAACTCATCCGATTGCGACCCATCTAAGGCCCAGCCATCCATGGCCAAGCCTATGAGGCAGGCAGCCATTGTCCTGACGCCTCTGAGAATTAGATGGTCCCCGGCAGAGTCACCTTACAAGCTTTCCAAAGAATACCCCTCCAGCGCCTGGTTCAGTGCCTGTCCTGCTCCAGCGATCCTTTGCTCCGCACCTGACCCGCGTTTCCCCCGCCCCAGAGTTCCCCGACTACTCCACCCCTACCCAGCTCCACCTGTTCCCTGTTCTGCCATCCCCGTTGTTTGTTGTTTTTGTTCCTGACCTTCCCAGCTCCTGCCTCACCTCCCCAATACCCCTTTAAGGGGTTTTCCTGTAAATAGTTCCATTTCATGTTTTTACTTGTTTGTTATCGTTCTGATGTTCCAATGTGTTTTTTATTATGTTCAATAAATGTTCCACCTTATGTTTTAAATGTCCATTTGCCTCCGACTCACTTGATTCAACTACGGTGCTAGTTTAAGTTGCTTAATTTAACGAGTAGACAAAAATCTTAACTTGAGGTTAACTTAATGTAAATTGCAGTTACTTTTTTTTTCACACAAAACACTAATCCACAAATTATGCATTTGATTCTGAATTTTTGGCATAACTTAATAAAATAACATAACAATAACCACAAAACACCTACCTGCGATGGGAAGACTCAAGCGTCGTCTCCAGCGTTGTCTCCATCTGATTCTTCAAATGGTGCTTACGAATTCTGTAACAGAAACAATAACTTATATAAAAAATGTTAAGTGAAAAAAGACTCTATAATTTGTCTCACCTTAGCAAAATGTGCATGCACGGCCTGCATCACAAGCTTTAACATTCATACTCTGTAAAAAAGGTTTAAGCATGTACATAATCAACAAAAGTATAATATATTATTGAGCATATGTTTGCATTCTCATTTGTGTCATTCACTACATTCTACACTAGTATGAGGTGAATTTATGCAAAAGGCCCAAAAACATTACATTGTGAAGAGGTCACAGGTTAAACTGAGCTCATATGGATACGTAAAAAGACTCAAATGAAAATGCAGACACATGATCTTTAATGTATTATAGTGTAGACTGTGGTGAATGTATGCAAAAGGTAATAATAATTTATGGCATTGTGCAGTGTGTTCACTGTGAGAGGTCAAAGAATGCTCATGGCATACACCAGAGGCTGAAACATTCAGAACTTACAGAACAAAGTAATCAAACCATTTAAAATCATGTAGGCCATAAGTTTTCTCTGTGAACAATTGAACATGATTTGAAGCTCAGGTGAGAGTGTCTGGAGAGCAAGATGTTTGTCAACAAACTTACCCTAACCACCATCTTAGCCTTCAGCGAAACCACACGGTTTTGACCAGACAAGCAAGCATGACACATGTGAGTATAACTTTGCTTTCTTTTAAATGTCATTTTCTTTAAAAAGTATTTTAATTCAGCAATAATTGTAGCCCAGTTTGCAATGCAATGTATATGTTCATTTTGCATATGCTCATCACACTCTGCACTGTATTACATTAAAGATAATGTGTATGCTTTCTAACATGTGTCTTTAAAAGCATATGAGGAAGGCCCTTTGTGTGTATGAGCTCAGTTTGACATGTGACCTCTTAACAATGCAATTACATTAAAGATAATGTGTATGCTTTCTAACATGTGTCTTTTACAGCATCTGAGGAAGGCCCTTTGTGTGTATGAGCTCAGTTTAACCTGTGACCTCATAACAATGCAATTACATTAAAGATCATGTGTATGCTTTCTAACATGTGTCTTTTACAGCATCTAATGTCTGCCCTGCATGCATGTCTGCTTATTTGAACCTTTATTTTGTCTTCCAGGTTCCAAGGTCTGAATGCCCCCTGTGCCACAAGGACATTACTAATTTTAAGCAGCACCTTAGGGTCATGCATAAAATCACAAATGTTCAGGAGCGCCAGTTATGGCAGAAGTTGGCAAGGGACAGAGTCTTCCTTGGAGGACAGATCTGCCCCTTGTGCAATGTGTTTTTTAAACAGTTCGAAAAGCACTTAGAAACTGGCCATCCAGACATCTCTGTAAGTCATTGATAAAAAACATTTAATTGTTGCTTTTTTGGTTAGTTTTCTACACACTTAGATGTCAATTTGTCTTTTTCAGTCAGTTAAGAAGAGCAAAATTGTTAAAAGAATGGAGAGAGAGGTCCCCATGGGGAAGTTGCGAGAGCTGGAGCCCAGCAACCCTGACATCCCCATGGTGACCCTGAAGGATGAGCCGCAGCGCAATTCAGGTAGGTGGTAGGTTGTCAATAAAAAGTGTGTATACTACTCAACTACTCTCTCATGACATAATAAATCTCAAGTGTTGTGCGACTCTTGTGATTTCCCAGGAAACCCCATCGCTCCTGAGACCCTAAACATAAACACCCACCCTTCTTCCCCTGATGTGACTGCCACCCCTTCCTTCAGCTCCTCTCTCACTCCTGAATATTCAAGCCCTCACATCAGCCCTCCTAGAAGTGCCATCCCTGCCACCCCTTCATATGAGCCCCCCCACACCCATCGTCCCTCCCTCTCCTGCCTCTTCAGCCTACGGGGGAGGCTTATTCAGTCCCCTCCTATTTAGTGAGGATGAACTCAGTATGTTGGAGAACATGGGTGAGTCTTCAGCAGTCACTGACATCTTAGTTAGTCTAAAATGTGCATTCCAACTCTGAAAACTAAACCAATGCTTTATTTAATCACAGACATCCCCACCATCACTCTAGACGAGGAGGAGGCCATTGCTAGTCAAATGTGTAGGTCTTCCATTGTGTTTTCGATGCTTCTATGGTGGAAAAAAGTCAGCAATTTAACAGACTCTTCCTTTTTCTTTCAGACAACATGGAGATTGAAGAAATCAAGGATCTGGGTTTCAGGATGTTGATGGACCTGTAGATTTTTTTTAATTGTAAATATGTTGTATGAATCTCTTAATATGTTTCTATGAATTTTTTTTCTAATAGGTTTTATGAATCTCTTATTTAATATGTTACTATGAATTTTTTTCTAATATGTTTTTTGAATCTCTTATTTAATATGTTACTATGAATTTTTTTCTAATATGTTTTTTGAATCTCTTATTTAATATGTTCCTATGAATTTATTTTCTATGTTTTATGAATTTCTTGTTAATTGTAACTTATTTAATAAAATGTCATGTTTCTTAATGCATTTTCTCTTTTATAAGATTCCACACATATTGCTGAAGTAATAGTAACACGTTAGTATTTAAAAAGCATTTATTTATAACAATAAAGGGTCTCTGGTCACATTTGCTCATTATTAAATATAAAATTAATTGGGTAAGATGCCATATATTTCAAAGTAATGGTCCTCTGGGCAGTTTTGCTTATTATAAAATATAAAATTAAATGGGTATGATGCCATATGTCAAAATAAAGGTCCTCTGGTCAGTTTTTGTTCATTTTTTTAATATAAAATTAATTGGGTATGATGCCATATGTCAAAATAAAGGTCCTCTGGTCAGTTTTTGTTCATTTTTTTAATATAAAATTAATTGGGTATGATGCCATATGTCAAAATAAAGGTATTATGCTCAGTTTTGTTCATTTTTTAATATAAAATTAATTGGGTATGATGCCATATGTCAAAATAAAGGTCCTCTGGTCAGTTTCTGTGTAAATTGCAAACGGGCACAATAGTGGTTTCGTGGGCATGTTTCCTTGTAGTCAATAGAGCGTCTGTGTAAATTGCAAACGGGCAGAATAGTGGTTTCATGGGCAAGTGTCTATGTAATCAATATAGCGTCTGTATAAATTGCAAACGGGCACAATGGTGGTTTCGTGGGCAAGCTTTCCTTGTAATCTTTAGAGCGTGTTTGTAAATTGCAAATGGGCACAGTAGTGGTTTCGTGGGCATGTTTCCTTGTAATCAATAGAGCGTCTGTGTAAATTGCTATCGGGCACAATAGTGGATTCATGGGCATGCTTTCCTTGTCATCTATAGAGCGTCTGTGTAAATTGCCATCGGGCACAATAGTGGTTTCGTGGGCATGTTTCCTTTCAATCAATACAGCGTCTGTGTAAATTGCCATCGGGCACAATAGTGGTTTCATGGGCATGTTTCCTTGTAATCAATAGAGCGTCTGTGTAAATTGCCATCTGGCACAATAGTGGTTTCGTGGGCATGTTTCCTTGTAATCAATAGAGCGTCTGTGTAAATTGCCATCGGGCACAATAGTGGTTTCGTGGGCATGTTTCCTTGTAATCAATAGAGCGTCTGTGTAAATTGCCATCGGGCACAATAGTGGTTTCGTGGGCATGTTTCCTTGTAATCAATAGAGCGTCTGTGTAAATTGCAAACGGGCACAATAGTGGTTTCGTGGGAAAGTGTCTGTGTAAATTGCCATCGGGCACAATAGTGGTTTCATGGGCAAGTGTCTGTGTAAATTGCTATCGGGCACAATAGTGGTTTCATGGGCATGCTTTCCTTGTCATCTATAGAGCTTCTGTGTAAATTGCCATTGGGCAGAATAGTGGTTTCATGGGCAAGTGTCTGTGTAATCAATAGAGCGTCTGTATAAATTGCAAACGGGCACAATGGTGGTTTCGTGGGCAAGCTTTCCTTGTAATCTTTAAAGCGTGTTTGTAAATTGCAAATGGGCAAAGTAGTGGTTTCGTGGGCATGTTTCCCTGTAATCAATAGAGTGTCTGTGTAAATTGCAAACGGGCACAATAGTGGTTTCGTGGGCATGTTTCCTTGTAATCAATAGAGCGTCTGTGTAAATTGCAAACGGGCACAATAGTGGTTTCGTGGGCATGTTTCCTTGTAGTCAATAGAGCGTCTGTGTAAATTGCTATCGGGCACAATAGTGGTTTCGTGGGCATGTTTCCTTGTAATCAATAGAGCGTCTGTGTAAATTGCTATCGGGCACAATAGTGGTTTCGTGGGCATGTTTCCTTGTAATCAATGGAGCGTCTGTGTAAATTGCTATCGGGCACAATAGTGGTTTCGTGGGCATGTTTCCTTGTAATCAATAGAGTGTCTGTGTAAATTGCAAATGGGCACAGTAGTGGTTTCGTGGGCATGTTTCCCTGTAATCAATAGAGTGTCTGTGTAAATTGCAAACGGGCACAATAGTGGTTTCGTGGGCATGTTTCCTTGTAATCAATAGAGCGTCTGTGTAAATTGCAAACGGGCACAATAGTGGTTTCGTGGGCATGTTTCCTTGTAGTCAATAGAGCGTCTGTGTAAATTGCTATCGGGCACAATAGTGGTTTCGTGGGCATGTTTCCTTGTAATCAATGGAGCGTCTGTGTAAATTGCTATCGGGCACAATAGTGGTTTCGTGGGCATGTTTCCTTGTAATCAATGGAGCGTCTGTGTAAATTGCTATCGGGCACAATAGTGGTTTCGTGGGCATGTTTCCTTGTAATCAATAGAGTGTCTGTGTAAATTGCAAATGGGCACAGTAGTGGTTTCGTGGGCATGTTTCCCTGTAATCAATAGAGTGTCTGTGTAAATTGCAAACGGGCACAATAGTGGATTCGTGGGCATGTTTCCCTGTAATCAATGGAGCGTCTGTTTAAATTGCAAACGGGCACAATAGTGGTTTCGTGGGCATGTTTCCTTGTAATCAATAGAGTGTCTGTGTAAATTGCAAACGGGCACAATAGTGGTTTCGTGGGCATGTTTCCTTGTAGTCAATAGAGCGTCTGTGTAAATTGCAAACGGGCACAATCGTGGTTTCGTGGGCATGTTTCCTTGTCATCTGTAGAGCTTCTGTGTAAATTGCCATCGGGCACAATAGTGGTTTCGTGGGCATGTTTCCTTTCAATCAATACAGCGTCTGTGTAAATTGCCATCGGGCACAATAGTGGTTTCATGGGCATGTTTCCTTGTAATCAATAGAGTGTCTGTGTAAATTGCAAACGGGCACAATAGTGGTTTCGTGGGCATGTTTCCTTGTAGTCAATAGAGCGTCTGTGTAAATTGCAAACGGGCACAATCGTGGTTTCGTGGGCATGTTTCCTTGTCATCTGTAGAGCTTCTGTGTAAATTGCCATCGGGCACAATAGTGGTTTCGTGGGCATGTTTCCTTTCAATCAATACAGCGTCTGTGTAAATTGCCATCGGGCACAATAGTGGTTTCGTGGGCATGTTTCCTTTCAATCAATACAGCGTCTGTATAAATTGCAAACGGGCACAATGGTGGTTTCGTGGGCAAGCTTTCCTTGTAATCTATAGAGCGTCTTTGTAAATTGCAAACGGGCACAATAGTGGTTTCGTGGGCATGTTTCCTTGTAATCAATAGAGTGTCTGTGTAAATTGCAAATGGGCACAGTAGTGGTTTCGTGGGCATGTTTCCCTGTAATCAATAGAGTGTCTGTGTAAATTGCAAACGGGCACAATAGTGGTTTCGTGGGCATGTTTCCTTGTAATCAATAGAGCGTCTGTGTAAATTGCAAACGGGCACAATAGTGGTTTCGTGGGCATGTTTCCTTGTAGTCAATAGAGCGTCTGTGTAAATTGCTATCGGGCACAATAGTGGTTTCGTGGGCATGTTTCCTTGTAATCAATGGAGCGTCTGTGTAAATTGCTATCGGGCACAATAGTGGTTTCGTGGGCATGTTTCCTTGTAATCAATAGAGTGTCTGTGTAAATTGCAAATGGGCACAGTAGTGGTTTCGTGGGCATGTTTCCCTGTAATCAATAGAGTGTCTGTGTAAATTGCAAACGGGCACAATAGTGGATTCGTGGGCATGTTTCCCTGTAATCAATGGAGCGTCTGTTTAAATTGCAAACGGGCACAATAGTGGTTTCGTGGGCATGTTTCCTTGTAATCAATAGAGCGTCTGTGTAAATTGCAAACGGGCACAATAGTGGTTTCGTGGGCATGTTTCCTTGTAGTCAATAGAGCGTCTGTGTAAATTGCAAACGGGCACAATCGTGGTTTCGTGGGCATGTTTCCTTGTCATCTGTAGAGCTTCTGTGTAAATTGCCATCGGGCACAATAGTGGTTTCGTGGGCATGTTTCCTTTCAATCAATACAGCGTCTGTGTAAATTGCCATCGGGCACAATAGTGGTTTCATGGGCATGTTTCCTTGTAATCAATATAGCGTCTGTATAAATTGCAAACGGGCACAATGGTGGTTTCGTGGGCAAGCTTTCCTTGTAATCTATAGAGCGTCTTTGTAAATTGCAAACGGGCACAATAGTGGTTTCGTGGGCATGTTTCCTTGTAGTCAATAGAGCGTCTGTGTAAATTGCAAACGGGCACAATAGTGGTTTCGTGGGAAAGTGTCTGTGTATATTGCCATCTGGCACAATAGTGGTTTCATGGGCAAGTGTCTGTGTAAATTGCAAACGGGCACAATAGTGGTTTCGTGGGCATGTTTCCTTGTAGTCAATAGAGCGTCTGTGTAAATTGCAAACGGGCACAATCGTGGTTTCGTGGGCATGTTTCCTTGTCATCTGTAGAGCTTCTGTGTAAATTGCCATCGGGCACAATAGTGGTTTCGTGGGCATGTTTCCTTTCAATCAATACAGCGTCTGTGTAAATTGCCATCGGGCACAATAGTGGTTTCATGGGCATGTTTCCTTGTAATCAATATAGCGTCTGTATAAATTGCAAACGGGCACAATGGTGGTTTCGTGGGCAAGCTTTCCTTGTAATCTATAGAGCGTCTTTGTAAATTGCAAACGGGCACAATCGTGGTTTCGTGGGCATGTTTCCTTGTCATCTGTAGAGCTTCTGTGTAAATTGCCATCGGGCACAATAGTGGTTTCATGGGCATGTTTCCTTGTAATCAATATAGCGTCTGTATAAATTGCAAACGGGCACAATGGTGGTTTCGTGGGCAAGCTTTCCTTGTAATCTATAGAGCGTCTGTGTAAATTGCAAACGGGCACAATAGTGGTTTCGTGGGAAAGTGTCTGTGTATATTGCCATCTGGCACAATAGTGGTTTCATGGGCAAGTGTCTGTGTAAATTGCCATCGGGCACAATAGTGGTTTCATGGGCAAGTGTCTGTGTAAATTGCTATCGGGCACAATAGTGGTTTCATGGGCATGCTTTCCTTGTCATCTATAGAGCTTCTGTGTAAATTGCCATTGGGCAGAATAGTGGTTTCATGGGCAAGTGTCTGTGTAATCAATAGAGCGTCTGTATAAATTGCAAACGGGCACAATGGTGGTTTCGTGGGCATGTTTCCTTGTAATCAATGGAGCGTCTGTTTAAATTGCTATCGGGCACAATAGTGGTTTCATGGGCATGCTTTCCTTGTCATCTATAGAGCGTCTTTGTAAATTGCCATTGGGCACAATAGTGGTTTCGTGGGCAAGTGTCTGTGTAATCAATAGAGCGTGTTTGTAAATTGCAAACGGGCACAATGGTGGTTTCGTGGGCATGTTTCCTTGTAATCAATAGAGCGTCTGTGTAAATTGCAAACGGGCACAATAGTGGTTTCGTGGGCATGTTTCCTTGTAGTCAATAGAGCGTCTGTGTAAATTGCAAACGGGCACAATCGTGGTTTCGTGGGCATGTTTCCTTGTCATCTGTAGAGCTTCTGTGTAAATTGCCATCGGGCACAATAGTGGTTTCGTGGGCATGTTTCCTTGTAATCAATACAGCGTCTGTGTAAATTGCCATCGGGCACAATAGTGGTTTCGTGGGCATGTTTCCTTGTAGTCAATAGAGCGTCTGTGTAAATTGCAAACGGGCACAATCGTGGTTTCGTGGGCATGTTTCCTTGTCATCTGTAGAGCTTCTGTGTAAATTGCCATCGGGCACAATAGTGGTTTCGTGGGCATGTTTCCTTTCAATCAATACAGCGTCTGTGTAAATTGCCATCGGGCACAATAGTGGTTTCATGGGCATGTTTCCTTGTAATCAATATAGCGTCTGTATAAATTGCAAACAGGCACAATGGTGGTTTCGTGGGCAAGCTTTCCTTGTAATCTATAGAGCGTCTTTGTAAATTGCAAACGGGCACAATAGTGGTTTCGTGGGCATGTTTCCTTGTAATCAATAGAGCGTCTGTGTAAATTGCAAACGGGCACAATAGTGGTTTCGTGGGCATGTTTCCTTGTAATCAATAGAGCGTCTGTGTAAATTGCAAACGGGCACAATCGTGGTTTCGTGGGCATGCTTTCCTTGTCATCTGTAGAGCTTCTGTGTAAATTGCCATCGGGCACAATAGTGGTTTCGTGGGCATGTTTCCTTTCAATCAATACAGCGTCTGTGTAAATTGCCATCGGGCACAATAGTGGTTTCGTGGGCATGTTTCCTTGTAGTCAATAGAGCGTCTGTGTAAATTGCCATCTGGCACAATAGTGGTTTCATGGGCAAGTGTCTGTGTAAATTGCCATCGGGCACAATAGTGGTTTCATGGGCATGCTTTCCTTGTCATCTATAGAGCTTCTGTGTAAATTGCCATTGGGCAGAATAGTGGTTTCATGGGCAAGTGTCTGTGTAATCAATAGAGCGTCTGTATAAATTGCAAACGGGCACAATGGTGGTTTCGTGGGCAAGCTTTCCTTGTAATCTTTAGAGCGTGTTTGTAAATTGCAAATGGGCACAGTAGTGGTTTCGTGGGCATGTTTCCCTGTAATCAATAGAGTGTCTGTGTAAATTGCAAATGGGCACAGTAGTGGTTTCGTGGGCATGTTTCCCTGTAATCAATAGAGTGTCTGTGTAAATTGCAAACGGGCACAATAGTGGATTCGTGGGCATGTTTCCTTGTAATCAATGGAGCGTCTGTTTAAATTGCTATCGGGCACAATAGTGGTTTCATGGGCATGCTTTCCTTGTCATCTATAGAGCGTCTTTGTAAATTGCCATTGGGCACAATAGTGGTTTCGTGGGCAAGTGTCTGTGTAATCAATAGAGCGTGTTTGTAAATTGCAAACGGGCACAATGGTGGTTTCGTGGGCATGTTTCCTTGTAATCAATAAAGCGTCTGTGTAAATTGCAAACGGGCACAATAGTGGTTTCGTGGGCATGTTTCCTTGTAGTCAATAGAGCGTCTGTGTAAATTGCAAACGGGCACAATCGTGGTTTCGTGGGCATGCTTTCCTTGTCATCTGTAGAGCTTCTGTGTAAATTGCCATCGGGCACAATAGTGGTTTCGTGGGCATGTTTCCTTTCAATCAATACAGCGTCTGTGTAAATTGCCATCGGGCACAATAGTGGTTTCGTGGGCATGTTTCCTTGTAGTCAATAGAGCGTCTGTGTAAATTGCCATCTGGCACAATAGTGGTTTCATGGGCAAGTGTCTGTGTAAATTGCCATCGGGCACAATAGTGGTTTCATGGGCATGCTTTCCTTGTCATCTATAGAGCTTCTGTGTAAATTGCCATTGGGCAGAATAGTGGTTTCATGGGCAAGTGTCTGTGTAATCAATAGAGCGTCTGTATAAATTGCAAACGGGCACAATGGTGGTTTCGTGGGCAAGCTTTCCTTGTAATCTTTAGAGCGTGTTTGTAAATTGCAAATGGGCACAGTAGTGGTTTCGTGGGCATGTTTCCCTGTAATCAATAGAGTGTCTGTGTAAATTGCAAATGGGCACAGTAGTGGTTTCGTGGGCATGTTTCCCTGTAATCAATAGAGTGTCTGTGTAAATTGCAAACGGGCACAATAGTGGATTCGTGGGCATGTTTCCTTGTAATCAATGGAGCGTCTGTTTAAATTGCTATCGGGCACAATAGTGGTTTCATGGGCATGCTTTCCTTGTCATCTATAGAGCGTCTTTGTAAATTGCCATTGGGCACAATAGTGGTTTCGTGGGCAAGTGTCTGTGTAATCAATAGAGCGTGTTTGTAAATTGCAAACGGGCACAATGGTGGTTTCGTGGGCATGTTTCCTTGTAATCAATAAAGCGTCTGTGTAAATTGCAAACGGGCACAATAGTGGTTTCGTGGGCATGTTTCCTTGTAGTCAATAGAGCGTCTGTGTAAATTGCAAACGGGCACAATCGTGGTTTCGTGGGCATGTTTCCTTGTCATCTCTAGAGCTTCTGTGTAAATTGCCATCGGGCACAATAGTGGTTTCATGGTGTGGCGAGGCGCCGACCGAGGATCAGCGTCGCCCTGGAAACGGCCCGGCAGCTAACGCTGATTGCGTCCAGCTGACGCTGATTAGCTGCCGGGCATAAAAGAAGCGTGCTCACACCACTAAGGGTCCTTGGTTAGTCGCACCCACCGCTGTCCTCGTTTGACCCCCAGCGCGAGAGAGTGAGAGGACAGCGAGGGAGACACGAGCGTGAACGACCTAACTGCACGAGCGCGGACTTTATGTTACGAGCACCCTGGGTGAAACCTTATATTTTATTTATTGTGGATTTGTGCAATAAATGCCCCAGTGGGGTTGTTGTTATCACCCCTCCTGTCTGTGTCGTGTCTCTCACCCCGTTACAATGGGCATGTTTCCTTGTAATCAATATAGCGTCTGTATAAATTGCAAACGGGCACAATGGTGGTTTCGTGGGCAAGCTTTCCTTGTAATCTATAGAGCGTCTTTGTAAATTGCAAACGGGCACAATAGTGGTTTCGTGGGCATGTTTCCTTGTAGTCAATAGAGCGTCTGTGTAAATTGCAAACGGGCACAATAGTGGTTTCGTGGGCATGTTTCCTTGTAATCAATAGAGCGTCTGTGTAAATTGCAAACGGGCACAATAGTGGTTTCGTGGGCATGTTTCCTTGTAGTCAATAGAGCGTCTGTGTAAATTGCAAACGGGCACAATAGTGGTTTCATGGGCATGTTTCCTTGTAATCAATAGAGCGTCTGTGTAAATTGCAAACGGGCACAATAGTGGTTTCGTGGGCATGTTTCCTTGTAATCAATAGAGCGTCTGTGTAAATTGCAAACGGGCACAATAGTGGTTTCGTGGGCATGTTTCCTTGTAGTCAATAGAGCGTCTGTGTAAATTGCAAACGGGCACAATCGTGGTTTCGTGGGCATGCTTTCCTTGTCATCTGTAGAGCGTCTTTGTATATTGCCATCGGGCACAATTATGGTTTTGTGGGCATGTTTCCTTGTAATCAATGGAGCGTCTGTGTAAATTGCAAACGGGCACAATAGTGGTTTCGTGGGCATGTTTCCTTGTAATCAATGGAGCGTCTGTGTAAATTGCAAACGGGCACAATAGTGGTTTCGTGGGCATGTTTCCTTGTAGTCAATAGAGCGTCTGTGTAAATTGCAAACGGGCACAATCGTGGTTTCGTGGGCATGCTTTCCTTGTCATCTATAGAGCTTCTGTGTAAATTGCCATCGGGCACAATAGTGGTTTCGTGGGCAAGTGTCTGTGTAATCAATAGAGCGTCTGTGTAAATTGCAAACGGGCACAATAGTGGTTTCGTGGGCATGTTTCCTTGTAATCAATAGAGCGTGTTTGTAAATTGCAAATGGGCACAGTAGTGGTTTCGTGGGCATGTTTCCCTGTAGTTTGCAATTGTAATCAATTGCAAACTGGCACAATCGTGGTTTCGTGGGCATGTTTCCTTGTAGTCAATAGATCGTCTGTGTAAATTGCCATCGGGCACAATAGTGGTTTCATGGGCAAGTGTCTATGTAAATTGCCATCGGGCACAATAGTGGTTTCGTGGCCAGAGCAAACATGGTGGCTCAATGGGCAGAATGGTGGTTTCGCGGACATCGTTACCGAAAGGTCCAGCGGCATAAAACTTGCTTTACGGCGCTCATGGCGAAGCCTCCTGGAGGGCCCAAGCGACCTCTGCCTTTCCCGGGCGGAGTTTGGCAAAGTAGTTAGTTAGCGGGCATAATAGTGGGTCTGCGGGCCGGGGGGTGCGTGGGGGTGGCCCATCTTGACCCTGCCCCTCATTGGTGGAGTTTGACAAAATAGTGAGTAAGCGGGCAAAATAGTGGGTCTGCGGGCCGGGGGGGGAGTGGGTGTGGCCCCGCATTACCTTGCCCCTCATTGGTAGAGTTTGACAAAATAGTGAGTAAGCGGGCAAAATAGTGGGTCTGCGGGTCGGGGGGGGGGCTTGTGTTTCGCGGGGCTCGGCGCGGAGGGGGGAAGCAAGACCTACAGGCCAAACTGGACAGCCTATGCACGGCTCTGTCAAGCTGCGGCATGAGCTTGAATGCCAAAAAGTCAGCTGCGATGACGATCGAGAAGGACGGCAGGTCGAAGTCAATGCTTCTCTCCCCGACATCTTACACCTCGACTGGAGGGCCGATTGAGCCGATGGGTATGAAGGACTCTCAGAGGTATCTTGGCATCCACTTTAACTGGAAGGGAAAAGTAATACCGAAGAGGACCCAAGACCTGGAAGGGATGCTAGCAGAGGTCAAGGCGGCCCCCCTAAAGCCTCATCAGCGCCTGATGATTGTGAGAGATTTCCTGTTCCTGAGACTGATTCATGGGCTGGTCCTGGGACAGGCACATCGGAATACGCTGAACAAAATGGACATCATGATCAGAAGATTAATAAGGGAATGGCTGCGCCTCCCTAAAGACACCTCCCAAGGGCTATTCCACGCTCCCTTCAACAAAGGAGCCCTTAACATTCCATGCTTAGGATCCATACTCCCCATCATGCAGAAGAAACGCTTCTCTAAACTTCTTGATGGGACGAACGGCCTAATTCAGGTGGTTACAGCTACCAAGGCATTCAGAGTGGTCCTTAAGAGAACAGAGATCCCGATCAGGGTCGGAGGAGCTCTGGTGTCTACACCTGCTGAGGTGAACGAGGAATGGGCAAATAAGCTCTGGTCGTCACGGGATGGTAAGGAGCTATCTGAGCCGGATGTGGACGAGGGGAGCCATTTATGGCTAATGAAGCCACACAGTGTCTTCCCGAGACTATATATGAGGGGAATTCAACTTCGCGGGGGAACTCTATCAACAAAGGCAAGAGCTTCACGTGGGAGAGTTACCCCGGGAGAGGATAGACGGTGCAGGGGAGGATGCCCTGACACGGAAACTTTGAACCACATCTTGCAGCGCTGCGCAAGAACCCACGATGTTCGATGTGCAAGACATAACAGACTGGTGCGTCTTGAATGCAAGAAGCTGCACCGGGGGGATTATACCACTTCCATCGAGCACATCGTCCCATGCTTAAAGTCATACATCAAGCCGGACATTATCATCCATTGCACAGAAAGGTTGACAGTGATGGATATTACGGTGGTATCGGGGCACAGGTTAAAGGAATCCTGGGACTTGAAGATCAAGAAGTATGGGGGCGTAGACAGCCTAGAGGCGATGAAGAGCTGGTGGGGGTCCGGAATGGTGATTGACCACCTGCCGGTGGTGATCTCCGGTAGGGGGCTGATGTTCGGGCGATCGGGAAGAGGGCTAAGACGCCTGGGATTTTCGTCGAGGGACGTCATGGATATATGCTTATGTGCAGTACAAGGATCATTGAACACCTACGATATATATATGAGAGACAATTAAAGATACAAGCAGCACGAAACCGTTCGAGAGAACGGCGAGATTCACATTCAAATCAACGCATTAGCGCTTTGAAAAGGCAGCGCCTCAGCTGAACGGCCGTTCAACTGATATCATGATAGAAATAGCCAAATGCCTCGTCATCTAATTAGTGACGCTCATGAATGGATGAACGAGATTCCCACTGTCCCTACCTGCCATCTAGCGAAACCACAGCCAAGGGAACGGGCTTGGCGGAATCAGCGGGGAAAGAAGACCCTGTTGAGCTTGACTCTAGTCTGGCACCGTGAAGAGACATGAGGGGTGTAGGATAAGTGGGAGGCCCGGCCTTGTACTGGCGCCGACGATGAAATACCACTACTCTTATCGTTTCCTCACTCACCCGGTGAGGCGGGGAGGTGAGCCCCCCGCGGGATCTCGCTTCTGGCGTCAAGCCCTCGGCCCCTCGTGGGCCGGGGCGCGACACGCCCCTGGGACAGTGGCAGGTGGGGAGTTTGACTGGGGCGGTACACCTGTCAAACAATAACACAGGTGTCCCAAGGCGAGCTCAGGGAGGACGGAAACCTCCTGCGGAGCAAAAGGGCAAAAGCTTGCTTGATCTTGATTTTCAAAATTATAGATTTTTCTTTTATGGCAAAAATAGTTTCGATATTAAGTAAAGATCATCTTCCATGAAGATATTTTGTAAATTTCCACTTTAAAT
Source organism: Triplophysa dalaica (assembly GCF_015846415.1). Classification (NCBI taxonomy): domain Eukaryota; kingdom Metazoa; phylum Chordata; class Actinopteri; order Cypriniformes; family Nemacheilidae; genus Triplophysa; species Triplophysa dalaica. Next base: position 23,279,637 of record NC_079551.1, read on the forward strand.
ATATAAAAACTTTCTCAGCCAGGTATTGTTCTATGCTTACAACTCATACATCCATAGAAATCAGATTTATTCTTCTTTCAGATTATGTAAAAATCTCAATTTCTAAACATTGACCCATAAGACTAGTTTTATTGTCCATGGTCACATATGTGACCCAGTCTATGAAAGACTCAATCATAGAGAAAATATCTGTAAATGAAACGTTTGCTGAAAAGACACCTGTAGTACGTTGTCTGGAGTCAACAAATGAAAATACAGCTGATGTTGAATTTATCTCACAAACTGTCAATGACTCTTTTCTGTTTAGCCCGTTCACACTGCAGCAACAAAGTATTTGCTTGAAGTTGAACATTGTAAAAATTGAAAGGGAACAAAACAATGCCAATGAGATTTTTAAATGGCTGAGCCTTGTGAATCCAAAGGTATTGAAGCTGATGGGAACTGCTTTTTACGTTCTGTATCATATGCTGTAAGTGGAAATGAACAAGAACATGGAAAAGTGAGAAGTGCTGTTAATACACACATTCTACAAAATCAATCAAAGCACATTCACTGGAAGGAAACCGTTCGGAATCATATTATATTTCCACATCAAGAATGAAGTATCTGGGCGTTTGGGAAACAGAATTTGAGATTCAGGCTACCAGTGATTTAATTGGTGTTGACATATTTACATAGTCAAAACACATGGCTGAAATATTCATCCTCAAGTGTCTCATCGAACAGACGTGGTTGTCAATACAATGTGATTTACCGGAAACATGTTAATAACTGTCATTATGAAGCCGTTGTGTGTGTAAAGAGAAAGATGGTAATTGTTTTTGCATTTGTAAATCATCATGGGAAGGTTCAGAGTTAAAACCTACATCACATCAACGTAGGCTATACAGACAGAAACTACAGGACTAATGATGATTTAAAACAGAGGACTAAAGACAATATAAACAAAAGATATCATGAGGATGAAACTTAAAAAGACAAAGTGATTAAATCTAGCACTAAAAAATATAAGCAATATCAAGAGCATCAAGAACAAGGCAAAAAATATAATATAGGTAAATACAAATCAAATGATGAGCATCGGGACTCTCTGAAGGAGTATAGCTTACAGATGTATACTACCAATCCAGAACAGTCAGAATGAAATACACAGAAATATGGTGATTGACTACAACACGCAGAAATATAAAAATGCTAAAATCAAAAGAAAAGAGATTGACTGTGTGATATTATTATCGTCTATATTAAGGCAATGGGCATTTCAAATATTTTTGAAATCAGCATCATTCTAAATAAATTATTTATTTCCAGTTTAATTTTCTGATCCCCCATGGGCCCCTCCTCACTAGTTCTCTTGGTCCCCCCATTTATTAAATCCTGGAATCGCCCCTGCCGAGTATATATGCATGATTATACTTTTCAGAGTGCCAACATTTATGTATTTTCGATCTTTTTTTATGTAATCTAATTTTCTGAGATTTTGAAATTGGGGGTTTCATAAACTGTAAGCCAATAATCATCAAAATTATAACAAAGGCTTGAAATATCTCAGTTTGCATGTAATGAGTCTATATAATATATTAGTTTCACCTGTTAAGTTGAATTCCTGAAATTAACTTTTTCATGACATTCTAATTTGAGAAGCACCTGTATATATCTAATTTAGCTTACCAATTGTATGTCTTATGGGAAGGTATGCAAATCCATGCAATTGTTAATTGATAAAATGTAAATACAATGTGTAGTAGGGGCCTTAAGGATGTAAGACGTGGTTTATTCATGCACCATCTAATATATTTTCTTTTGCAGCCGCAGTAATGAAGTGGAGTAAAACAGCCACAGAAGTGGATATCAGGGCTGCCATGGCTGAGACACTTAAACATGCTCCAGGGAGAGCTGGAGGTGGAGGTAGCAAAGTGTGAACATTAAGTGTAAATTTTCTATCTTAGAGTTGTGTTTTGTTGACTCTTGGAAAGTGAACTGTGTTGGTTACTGGTCCCCCTATGTTTATTGCACTGACTCTTATGTGAAATCTGTGTTGGTTACTTGACTGTTTGCACTATTTAAAATGTGCTGTTTTAATAGTTATTATAAGTTAGCAACCCCCAGCGGCGAAGAAAATTACATATTGGACCTTTAAGTTGAATTCCTAAAATGAATTGACTTTTCCACTATTCTAATTTGAGAAGCACCTGTATAAACATGAAAAATGCAGTTACCTTTTACCACCGAGTAAAGAACGGTATCCTGGAAGGCTTTTTTCTCACTGGGACCCCGCCCCTTCATGTTGAAACAGCCATTAGGCTGTTGGTGAAAAGCCTGAGAAAACATGCAGAAAATCATATAGTGAGGTCAACGCCTACATTCTACAAATATTAATTTATGCTTGCATTATTCCTAATGAATCATCTCTTTCTGCATTTATGCTATCTATGTGCTAAGAGGAGGGCAAACAGAGCAGGCAATGAGTAAAAATGTAACTGCATAATTATATTCTATATTCGGAGCATGTGACAGTTGTTTAATACATGTCCATTACTTTATGGACGCAGTCTTTGTTATTTCTCCCTCCCACCTTTGAGAGCTGGGACACCTGTACATGACACATGAAAAGCCACTCAATACATTATGAATAAACCAATGGTGTTGTAAATATACTGATTGTTGCCAGATTGATCTTAAATGGGAACTAGCCATGTTGACTCATCCATACAATACATCCTATAAAGCTGTGTGCATGTTAACAGATGCTGCGAAAAGCATATTTTTTTGCACAATATAGATAATTTACACTTTTTTGGAGACTTGGAGGTCTAGTCTTATTGACAGTTTAGTCCAATTTCTCTAGAAATCATACCCTTTGCTCCCAGAGCTTGCGTTCTTTGAGACTTCAGCAAAATCTTCAAAGATTTCTAGCCTAGCAACATGGACAGCAGAATTCAGCGGCTCATAGTGCTTTACAATTAATATAGGTTTAGTGAATCGAATGGTGATTAATGACCACCAGTTAGCTCTATTGGATAAGATTCTCATGCATTGCAACTGTTCACATGCGCACAACTACAACACGCCAAAAAGTCTAAAACACAAGTCAAGGGACAAGAGCCCAACTCAGGGAAACATTTCCATGATGGTGACTCGTTAGCTGGGAACTGAAAACATTCAGAAACTAGTCATACTTTATTATCAGCTCATCCCTTAGTGGTTTTAAAAACTTGTTAGCTGGAAAGAGTCTCATTTTTAATTAAATTCACCAAATTAAAATTGAGATTGAATAATTCTATGATATTCCTTGCAAATCTGTTGCCAGTTTTATTGAGTAGATTCAGTAAATTTGCATACAGTTTACTTTGCTACCTATATTTATGTAAAATGTAACTTTGCATGGGTAGTATTTACGAAACCTCAAGAAAAAATTTACAGTATACTGGCACGCATGCATTACAAACATTAATGGATATCTTTGAATAAAAAAATAATTTTGAAAGGCATATTTTAACCAGTTTTCTGTTGTTCAGACTTTCAGGTGAAAAGCAGTATTACAAGAAACACGAAACTTTATTAGGCCTCACCCTCTAGTCAAAACATCTTTACTTCAAAATGATTCTTACACACGAGACAAGGTACCGTTAACGGAGAAGACTCCTCGAACAATAAAGCATTAAGACATGCAGAGAGGTTCTACTAAGATCTGAACTTTATTGCAATACAAACATGCAAAACGTTTAACGCAGCAGCAAGAATCACGAACAGAAACATTCAGCAGAACTTCAACAAAAATACGTACTAAATAAAGCATTTAAAGTACGGGCATTTCAAACCGGACATTTGTGGCAAAGTCATTTGCCAAACATGAACGAACTAAACGGAATCTTGTGAACAAACACTGTACCTCACTCAACGTCTCTTCAGGTGCTGGAAGTACCACTGGCTGTGTGTGAAGAGGCAGGTGGTCTGCAACCTCAGCAAGTTCCAGCATCCCCTGAAGGAATTCATCAGAGTTATTTAAAGTCTCCTCCGAAGGGGCAGGTGGCTCAACAGCTCGTTGGATAGACAAAAGGAACCAATCAGCATTGATGGTCAGGTCTAGGCCGGGTAACACCAGAAGGTGATTTTCGATGGCCTCTGCGTCGTTCAACATACTGCACAGGCGGCCCACCGCAAGTAGATGGAAAGCGCCGAGCTGATGAGGACCACATTGACTTCGCCGTTGTCCGTCCCGACTATGGCCTTTCCCGAGAAGGAGGCAACGAAGGCCAGCGACGACTGGCTCGGCAACTGGGACACCGGCGTTGGATGGTGATTTCGACGCCCTTCACTTTGGCACTCAAAAGCGCCGTTGACCTCGATTCCTGCTGGCTAGTTTCGCTCTCGTCTTCCGCCTCGGTTAAATCGGTAATCGGCTCGACGGCGCTGGACGGGCCTGTGCGCAGGTATATGAACTCGCCTCTGTCCCGGGTGCACAGATTTTTGAAGGCGTAAGATTTCATGGCCTTAGTTGCATTCGCAAAAGGGTCCCACAGGGTCACCTTCATGTCGCCAGTCCCGTCGTTGATAACGATTTCCTTAAGCTCACAATCTGAGCAGTTGACGGGCACCACCTTGCTCACAGAACCGTTGAGTTTGACTTTGCCAAAAAGTTCTCCCACCTGCATAAAAAAAAAGTGTGAGGCTCTGTCCATTTCGGTCAATGGACGCACAGAAACATTAACATTTAAGCATTTTAACATTTTAAGTTATAACATTCTGTTGCAACCATCCGGATCGGAAAAGCCTGAGGAACAAGCAAAAGATTTTCGTTAAGCCCTTCGGGTGAGCGCAATTAAAGGAACCACGTAGGCTATAAGACAACAGATCTTACTCAAACTCCGCTTGACATTCCGCAGTCTCACAACGTTGTCGTTCTTTGCCACCTGCATGAACAACGCTGGCTTTTCCATAGAAAAAAAAACACGACTCCGTGGTACTCTTGCCTGGCAGATTGAATTACGGCTCTGAAAAATGGGTTCCCGTTCTTGATTCTCTCCTGGGAGACACGCTGAAGAGGAACCCTTCCAGTGTGTTCTCGTCTGCCTTTTGAACCTTGGCAGGACTAGCCATCCTTGTTTGGGCAAACTCAGGTTAAACGTCACTTCTTGCCGGGAATTTTTTTATTTCGGTCAATGATTTGGAATATGCCTCGCCACGTCAATCAATTGGCAAATTCAGAACTCAAACGAGACACAGGTGACGACAGAGAGAATACGACGATTAGAGCAGGTGAACGTATTAAAGAAAAAGAGACACAGGTTATGAGAGAGAGAGAAGACAACGAGTAGAGCAGGTGAACATCTTAAAGATAGTTGTCGTTTCATTGTCTTCTTGTTTCAAACTCAATGTTCATTTTACTTTGTTACTTTAAACGTTTTGCATGTCTATGTTTGTAATAAAGTTCAGATCTTAGTCGAACCTCTCTGCATGTTTTATTGTTTTGTTCAAGGAGACTTCTCCGGTACCTTGTCTTGTATAAGAATCATTTTGAATTTTTGAGTAGAGGGTGAGGCCTAATAAATGTGTTTTTCTTGTAATACTGCTTATTTCACTTGAAAGTCTGAACTGAAAAACGAAAAATAATTGAAAGGCATATTTTTACCCGTTTTCTGCAAAGACATCCATTAATGTTTGTAATGCATGCGTCCCAGTATCCTGTAAAGTTCAGTGAAGTAAAATTTAACTTATTTGCATGCGTAGCAAAGTGAACTAAGCAAACTTACTGAATATGCTAGAAAAAACTGGGCAACAGATTACAAGGAATATCATTATAAATTCAAATTCAAATAGTTAGAATTATTTAGTTTCTTTATAGCAACGGAAGATTTGCAACAAAAAGTAAACATTCTATGCATTTATACCGTGTATTTCATAAATTTGCCCTTTTCATGTTTACTTATTTTGATTATGATTTCGCAAATTTTTTTTCCGAAGATGCTATAGAAATGAACCGGAAATTAACGTGGTTACACTATGCACCATTTAGAAATGTTTATTTTTGCAGAATTGTTCAATTATGCTGAAAATGTTTAACAAATGCTAAAACGCACAGAAGTCTTAAGACATCTGAAAATATATATGTACAATTTACAGGACTTGACCAGAAACTGGCTGCCACCGGCTTACAGAGACGCGACTTTCACCCGACCATTTGGATATCAATGTTTTCCTGAGAAATATCTTCAACAATATAAACATCATGATCATATACTGACTCGAATGTTTGTGTTGTTCTGTATATTAAGTATTATTTGTGGTCTGATTAAAAATCCTTTTTTTTAGTCCTCCTAATAAACTCGCATTGCATATTTTAGATGGAACCTCGACAAGACCTACTGTAAGCTTGTTCTGGATATAGCATTATTATAAGCTTGTTCTGAAACGGTGCCACTGGAATAGTTTAATAATATAGAATAATAGTATTGAATATGACATGATGTTATATTCAGTGCCATTTGCAATGCATTTTTTTGCCACGTCCACACGAGACGTGACATGCACTTTTTCTTATAAAAAAACAGTGAAGCTCTGAATGCATATCAGCAGTTTAAAAGTCGTATATAATTCAATCTGTACAGTTTAAAAAGTTGTTTATTGTCGGTGGTGTAAAAGATGGACTTTCAGATTCACTTAATATGGGAGGCTGACAATGTCGTCCGACTGAAAGAGTTGTAAGTGCGAGCGTGGAGACCAGTAGCGGTTCTAGACCTAGCAGGCTGGGGCAAGGTGAACTGTTAGAGGGGCCATTTACATTTAGACCTTATCGTTGTCATATCATTTTCTGCAGTGCAGGCATTAACAGGCAAAATACCATAGATATAATCATTCAACAATGAATTTTTTTCATTTGCAATACATATTCAGTATTAGTCACAGTAACTGTAATTGCATTTCCATTATATTTTTACATTTGCATTACATATTCAATATCAGTCACATTAACTGTATTCTACGTTATACAGGTTTTTTTTTTGCAAAATTATCAGCAAATTCATCTAGATTTAAGGCCTTTGCCCTCCTTGACTCAATACTTAGAACACCTAAATTACTTAATCTGTAATCTGACATTGTGGGCCTGAGATAGGTTTTCACCAGCTTTAGTGCAGAAAAACTCTGTTCACAAGATGCAGTACTAACATGGATTGAAACAGCTATTTTGCATAGTTTAAAGAGCTCAAAGAAAACTTCTTTATACGGTTCAATGAATAATTGCAGCTCTACTACACTGGAAGGCTTCTGCATGCCACTCTGTATTTTCCTTTCTAAAATTCTTCTGAACTGATGGAGTTCATACCCCAAGTCCTCAATATTTGATTCATACATTCTAGCAAATGGAAACAGGGACTATTGTTTGAGAAACACATCACTTGTAGGGTTTAGAGTTTGGATAAAAGTTATTATTTCACAGTTTTTTCTAGAAAACCTTCTGTTAAGCTCATTAAGCATCTGATCTAAAACCGGGTAGAAAAGGGTTGTACGAAAACTATCTTTTACTCGTTCTGAATCTGACCTCTGACCCACTGTACTGAGTACACAGTCTGCATTCAATTGAGAGCTCAGCTTTTTTTGACGTTTTGCAGGTGGCTGTATTGCAGTATCACATTGCTCAGCTGTGTTCAACACTTCATTCCATAGGTCATCAAAAAATGACTCATCCCTGTAGTCATTCAAAGTATGAACTAAGGCTTCTACTAAATCAACAGCCTTTGATAGGTCAAGTGATGAAGACTGTAGCATATCTGATAGAAATTTTGCTTCTCCAAACACTTTATGGAGGGTAACAAGGCACACAATGAACTGTAAATCTATCTGTGCAAGCAGGCCTTTAGCCTCAACAGATCTGTCACCACTGTATTCTTGGACTATGTCTTGCAAGACTCGCTTAATGGCAGGCAGTCTATCCATAATAGTATGTAGAGCCATATATCGACATGCCCAGCGAGTGTCACTTAGCCTCTGAAGCTCTCTAGCCGGTGCACCTGGGTACATTTCTTTCTGTATGCCAAGCCATTTTTGATGCATATATGACCCAGATGTGAAGACATAGAGTCTTTTTGGTTACACAAAATCCTGTTGGAAACACTACTGTAACGATAATAATTATCATGTTCAAATGTATTCTTACCTCTTTATTATTGAAAACTTGGTCATCTTCACTCCAATCAGAATGAGAGCTGCACAGATATTGTTTCTTGTGTTTTTTTATCTCCAACAGATACATAAACAGGACTTCACATTACATCTATATTTTCTTACCTCTCATCATCATCAAGGGTATCTGAAATGAAGTGACTAATATTAGGCGTCTTGTAATTTAAAACTTAGTAACTAGGTATTTTAAAGTACAAATAAAATATGGCAAAACGTAAAGTCAGAAGCACATTTCGGTGGACTTAATGAATATTTATTTTTTGCAACCTTCATTTTATACATATAAAAGTGATCAGACAGATATACCTATAAGACAGAAACGTCTAACGTTAGTTTTCGTAAGCTGACTCATACATTTCGCATATAATGATTTGAATACGGAGTGTAAAAATTAAATAACTTTGTAAAATCATTTATTACATTGACAAAAGTTTTTCATCGTTTTGATATCGACTCAGTAGTATTTACGTGGAACTCGGGAAAACTGTAACGTTATTTTCAATTTCATTTGTTGACAGCAACATGGCGCTGTTGACGTTGCTGCAAAGGGCTAAATCTACATTCGGTTCTATGCTAGCTGTCCAGGACAGCCTATCTTAAGTATTTTAAGATGGCCACATTATTGTTTTAACTCTCACTAAACTAGAGATATTCTTTAGTATTTACGCTTAATAGTTGATTAAAGTTCATTCGCATGCGTGCTTCAAATACATTTAAAAGTCGCTCGTGTGGAGTCCTCGCGTTATATGGTGAAGATGTATTTAATATGCCAGACAATTAATTTACCAATTTTAGCCATACGATATCTTATCGTCCGTGGTAAAGGCTCGTTGTAGTAGCACAAATATCTTCTGTAATGTAACTTCCTCCTCTTCCTTAACGGCTCCATTTTGTAAAACCATAAACGCCTGTCACCCGCACCTCACTCCAGGTTGCGCTCGAGCAAATAAGAACTTGACTTTGATTGGATGATCTGATTGACTCTGATCTGTTATGATTGGTTGCAATTAGCGCTCTTTTCACCTTTCGTTGCTAAGGTAAATCTAGTCAGACAGAGACTACTGTAAACTAAAGCTGCAATCATGAAAGTGCTTATAAAATGGATTAAAGAAAATAAAGTGTTGACAAAAAAATGTTAAGTGACCCCAAGAGGATCGGCCTGGTGGAACACGGCGCATTAGGAACAAAGCCACCTAAAGGAGGTTGGAAAGCTTTTCCGGGCCAAGTTCTCCGTATAAACGGTAAGTTATTATTTATAAATATTAACCAGCGAACACATTATGTAATTGCTCTTTTGTAGTTGTAATTTTATATTGGTGACGTAATATACTATAGTAATAAAGTACCCTAGAAAAGTCAAAATAAATCCAGGCTGAATGGAAATAAGCCTACATTACTTTATTGTAACGTTAGAAGTGCGCACCTACTGTGTTTCAGTCTCCAGTCAGGACTGGTCGTTTTTACAGAGTTTTAAAAGACAGAAAGTTGTTCTGATAGGAAATTTCGTTTTTACTATGTAAAAGACATACTTCTAAACAAACTAACTATTAAAACATATGACAGTGAAGTCTATGACGATGTTTTTTCAACTTTATTGTATGCTTTTATATTAGTTTTAAAGTAATGAACAATACTGGTATAGGGTTTAACAGGAAAATTATCATGGCAACTTTTGTCCAGTAATATGTCAACTTCAACAAACTTATCACTTTAAATAACTTTTTTTGTTAATATTTGCATAATAATTTACTGTTATTATTTTGTCAACTACTAAATGCTTTATTATGCTAAATTAAAACTGCTATAATTTATATTTATAATGTTCAACATAAAAATGTGTTACCCACGATTATGTGCAGACATTTTAATGCAGTAGGTGTCAAACACTTATTTATACAGAGAGCCTTGGGAAAATAAGAAAGGCAGAACGTCAGTGGATAGAGACACACAAAAGGTGGACTGCATCAAAACCAGAGGCATGTTACACTATTATATTATATGGAATATTCATTCCCCTTAAATAGATAATCTCCATTTTTTCGTCTCTTTTAATATCTCTTTTACTCCTTTTTTTCTCAATTGTTCCGCATTTTCAAAATGCTTTCTGATTTGTCAGGCTACACTTTCCAATGTGGATGATGGTTCCTCTGATGATAAGGGTGAAAGTCCTCAAAACCAGGAGTTGGAGGTATGCTCTTACACCCGAGTTTGTATACATATTTTTTAGGCTTATTACTTGTAACTTGTTACAGTAACACCCTGTAACCTGGCAGCTGCAAATAATTTTGACCCGTGCAGTTTAATACTACACAAAATTAATTATAATTATGACTTTTAATAACATCTCTGATATTATTTTTACAAATTTAACCAAATTACGGGTTCATTGCATTTGATGGTCGTGTCTTACCTTAACACCAAAAGTAAAGGCAAAGGTCTACATTAAAAATTAGCTAATAAAATATTTCAAATAATTTTTACATGTTCAATAATTTATCAGGTAAGAAATATAATAAGTGGGATAATGTACAAGCAGCCAACAGTTATCACGAGATAAACCCTTTCAGCATGATACAAGATCCTCAAGATTGGCATCAGGTCCTGATCACGCTGTCAGAGCTTATTTCTGCGATAACTCTCATGTTCGATCGACCGACAGTTTCAACTATAGCGCATGTATTGTGATTGTGGGTAAATTCCCCGTATTATTCCGATCACAATATACCAATATGACATACAGTAATAGTGATATCTATTAGAGATGGTGTAGATATATGTAGAGATGGTGGTCTAGTGGGTTAAACCACTGAACTGGTAAATCAAAGGTTGCTGGTTCGATCCCAGCAGCCACCACCAGTGTGTCCTTGAGCAAGACACTTTACTCCATGTTGCTCCAGCGGGATTGTCCCTGATATAAGTGCACTGTAAGTCGCTTTGGATAAAAGTGTCTGCTAAATGTAAAAATATCAATAATATATTTCCCTCATTTAATACAACCTTTGAATAAATGAATCTTTTTCAGAATAAACATCAAACTGATTTTTCTGAGTAGCAAAGCTGACACCGCGATCCCAAATTACAGTGTGATCAGGACTGTATAACCATTCATACTCGTGCGTTAATAATTGTTTAATCAATTACTGTTGCCAGCCGCACTGTTGCAACAATAGGACATCAAATCCCACTAACAATGAGTTGAAAAATCCTATTTCGTTTCTACGAAATAGTAAATACTCACAGGAATCCTACAGGGTAAGCATTATATTTTTTTCAGAAATATTTAAAAACACTCAGGTTAAGGCACAAACAGTGGAGATGAGGAGCTTGAGCTAAGTGAGTCTATGAATCTTATCTGGTTTCTGAGTAGAATGTTAATCCACTGGAGCAGACGGGAAACAAGAGAGCCAGGAGTTGAAGGTGCACACACAAACGTAGAGTAGAATCCAAAGTCCTAGAAGAATCCAAAGTCCTAGAAGAATCCTCAGGAGAGTAATGCTGTAGGGTAATTTCTCATGGAAGGTTTGAGACCAGACAGTGAGTGAACCAGGGAAGTGTAACTATATAGTGGAGGGTTGATGATTGGTGGCAGGTGAGTGATCAGTACTCAGGTGAGTGAGATCTGTTGATTGCAGTGGGTGAAGCTGGTGGTGTCTGTGTTAACTCTCTGACAGTCAGTGCGCCTGCCTCAGGTATGATTTGGTCTCTTGGTTTAAAGAGAGGTGTTCTTCCCCCCTTTCGCAGACGAGCCCCCAACTGTAAGAATATTTATTTTTGTCCCCTGGTCTAGGTATTAATATTCTAAGGTTAAAGAGTCTCGTTGATGGAATATACACAATGTTGCAGGCCCGGGAATCAAGAATAACACAGACACAGAAGTGCAGTTCAATCTGAGTTCAAAGTTTATTGAATATAGTTCCAATACTTAGCTCAATGACATAGTTAATACCTATTTTATGAATATATTAATATTATTCACGTGGGTTAGTTCCTTGTTCTTAGAAATTCTTAGAAGTACATTAGTATTTTTAGCAAAAGGCAGCACGATTTTCTGAACATTCTGTTAACTTGGTCAACTCAATAATCATTGAAATACATTTCTCATAATATGTGTGGGACAAAGGCAAAACCCAAATTCTCACAGTAATATAAATGTATTACCAGAGCTTTTCATTATGAGGCTGTTTGATATCTGATAAAAACCAAAACTAAACCAAAACAAACACAAAAAGAAATATAAACAAACATGTTTACTTGTATAAATGTAATATCCACTGCAGCACAATAAAGATGATGATTTTACTCTTGTTGTATCAGCTGTACCTGATTCTTACCTTGATGTCTCATTTTGTGGTGACGGTTGATCACAACACCAGCAGCCATAACCAGGAGCAGAAGAGCAACACATATTCCTGCTATCACACCTGAAGACACACCTGTGGAGGATAAAACATATTCATCATCATTATAAATGAATTCTTCACAGGCTTCTGTAATGACAGAGAGACGGTTATTAATATTAATGAATATATCAGTCTGATCATAAACATTAGTAACCATGATCAGGTATGATTAAAAAACTCAACTTCTATATGATCTATTAAAGAATCGAACTAGAAAACAAAATCTTAATATATATATATGTCAGGTGTAATAAGTGAATGATGTTCAGAATGATTGTGTTGATGTCATGCATTACTGTGTGTTCACAGCAGGTGTTAATGTGTATATATGAATCATCAGGACATTACAAACTGTTACTAAATAAACTTCATGTATTTGTGTGTAAGAGCACTGACATAAAGAAGAGTCAGTGAAACAAATACTGATCGACTGCATTTTAAATATTACCGTGACAGATTTATGTTCTTTGCACAATGCTTTAATCTAAAGTGAGACGAAACTTTTATGAAAAGACTTTAATTATATTGAAGAGATCTCCTCACCTGAGTCAGTGACACTGAATGTCTTGTGTATTGTGTGTGATGCTGCTGATGGTGACATCTGCTTCATACTGTCCAGAGTCTTCATTCTTCATGTGTGTGATCATGAGATCTCCAGTCCGATCATCCAGCTTCACTCTGTCTCTGAATCTCTCTTCAATAAAAGATGTTGAAATATTTACATTCTCAATAATGATTTCAGCTACAGAAGAGTTGTTGTGTTTGATCTTCCAGTAAATCTTCTCATTTCACTGTTCTTCAGGAATATCAATGTGTAGAGAATCAGAATCTCTCTCTTTCACCATCTTCACTTTAAGAGACAAACCTGCAGAACAAACAGAAAGAGAAAGAGTGATATGACACTTTTTTCATCATTTAAATTTTACACCGGTGTTATCGCTGCAGGTGTGATGTGGTACACTCTTGTTTGCTAGATCCTATTTGTGTGTTATTGTATTTACGGTGTTTATACTCAACCTTATGTGGTGTTTGTCTTATTATGCTTAAAGGTTTTTCACCTGGTTTAATGACTTTTCAAAAATAAAAGGAAAAGGAGAGCAAAAGTGTGTTCAATGATTAAAACCCAGTTGGATTCTTCTTGTACTGGACTGTCTTTACAAGTGTAAGACTTCTGCATATTTAAACCCTTACTTAAACCTAGAGAGCACTTACAGTGGGTCACAGGGTATTGTTGACATGACAGATTTGATATATCTTGAGTTAACTGTATGTGATCATTTCACCATCAGACAATAACATTAACAGCACAAATGTCTGTTATTTCACATTGTAATAGTTCAGGATGTTGAATGATTATATTAATAAAATGATTATTAAAGTAAAGCTTGTGATACTCACTGACACTGAATAACTTTGGACTGATCCCTCTATTGATCTCTGGTTGATAAAGTCCAGTGAGTTCAGATGTGATGTTTCTGATGATGAGATCTCCAGTCTGAGGGTTCATCTTCAGTCTGTCAGTAAATCTCACATTAGGGTCATAAACTGTTGATCTCTCTGTTGATTCTAACTATGAGATCGCCTTTAAACCTCCAGAGTATCCCATATTCTCTCTGTAGTTCAGTAAGATGAGTGTGTAGAGTAACAGAACCTCCTTCATTCACTGACTCTGTATCACCAAACACACCTGAAGACACAAACACTGAGAGATCAAACACTGATTCAGTTGAGATCTTTCATCTTTCAGTCTTGATCAGTAAATGTTTTCTTCTTACACATTAAATATAAAGTCTGATGTAGTTTACTCGGTTTGTAGGAAAGTGTTGTATAATGTCATTACTTCATGTTGTTACTAAAGATGATCAGTAAAGTGATTCAAGAGTTTATTCAAGTCTAAAATGTTTGAGATCTCAGCCACCGCCCCAAAAACACTGAGAGACAAATAAAGACTAAACTAAACTAAACTAAACTACACACGTACATGAAGAATAACTGATGAGTTATCACGATGATTCCTCTGAAGATAAATGAAAAGGGTTTTACGAGAAATTCTGAAAGTAATTCAGTTTTAAAATGGTCAAATCTGTGTGCGTGTGATGAATTAAAAAGGAAAAACAGCGTTTTCAGAATTTAGAAGAGATTTATTGTCAAGTTTACTTGCACACATAATGAACTTTCTCTGGTGTTTCACAGACATTCAACACAATGACAATACAAATATGATCAGATGTACAGTCTAAAAGATTGTAACATATGCATATACAGTATTGTTCAAAATAATAGCAGTACAATGTGACTAACCAGAATAATCAAGGTTTTTAGTATATTTTTTATTGCTACGTGGCAAACAAGTTACCAGTAGGTTCAGTAGATTCTCAGAAAACAAACAAGACCCAGCATTCATGATATGCACGCTCTTAAGGCTGTGCAATTGGGCAATTAGTTGAAAGGGGTGTGTTCAAAAAAATAGCAGTGTCTACCTTTGACTGTACAAACTCAAAACTATTTTGTACAAACATTTTTTTTCTTCTGGGATTTAGCAATCCTGTGAATCACTTAACTAATATTTAGTTGTATGACCACAGTTTTTTAAAACTGCTTGACATCTGTGTGGCATGGAGTCAACCAACTTGTGGCACCTCTCAGCTGTTATTCCACTCCATGATTCTTTAACAACATTCCACAATTCATTCACATTTCTTGGTTTTGCTTCAGAAACAGCATTTTTGATATCACCCCACAAGTTCTCAATTGGATTAAGGTCTGGAGATTGGGCTGGCCACTCATAACATTAACTTTGTTGGTTTGGAACCAAGACTTTGCCCGTTTACTAGTGTGTTTTGGGTCATTGTCTTGTTGAAACAACCATTTCAAGGGCATGTCCTCTTCAGCATAGGGCAACATGACCTCTTCAAGTATTTTAACATATGCAAACTGATCCATGATCCCTGGTATGTGATAAATAGGCCCAACACCATAGTAGGAGAAACATGCCCATATCATGATGCTTGCACCTCCATGCTTCACTGTCTTCACTGTGCACTGTGGCTTGAATTCAGAGTTTGGGGGTCGTCTCACAAACTGCCTGTGGCCCTTGGACCCAAAAAGAACAATTTTACTCTCATCAGTCCACAAAATGTTCCTCCATTTCTCTTTAGGCCAGTTGATGTGTTCTTTGGCAAATTGTAACCTCTTCTGCACATGCCTTTTTTTTAACAGAGGGACTTTGGGGGGAATCTTGAAAATAGATTAGCTTCACACAGACGTCTTCTAACTGTCACAGTACTTACAGGTAACTCCAGACTGTCTTTGATCATCCTGGAGGTGATCATTGGCTGAGCCTTTGCCATTCTGGTTATTCTTCTATCCATCTTTGATGGTTGTCTTCCGTTTTCTTCCACGTCTCTCTGGTTTTGCTCTCCATTTTAAGGCATTGGAGATCATTTTAGCTGAACAGCATATCATTTTTTGCACCTCTTTATAGGTTTTCCCATCTCCAATCAACTGTTTAATCAAAGTACGCTGTTCTTCTGAACAATGTCTTGAACGACCCATTTTCCTGGGCTTTCAAATGCATGTTTAACAAGTGTTGGCTTCATCCTTAAATAGGGGCCACCTGATTCACACCTGTTTCTTCACAAAATTGATGACCTCAGTGATTGAATGCCACACTGCTATTTTTTTGAACACACCCCTTTCAACTAATTCAACTAATTGCCCAATTGCACAGCCTTAAGAGCGTGCATATCATGAATGCTGGGTCTCATTTGTTTTCTGAGAATCTACTGAACCTACTGGTAACTTGTTTGCCACGTAGCAATAAAAAATATACTAAAAACCTTGATTATTCTGGTTAGTCACATTGTACTGCTATTATTTTGAACAATACTGTACATTGTATGAATTCATCTCGGTATTTCATACAAGGTTCCCTCAACAACACTACATCATTACTGCCGTAGAGGGCTAGTTCTTTTCTAAAATCAAATGCCTTACATTTACATTTACACATTTAGCAGACGCTTTTATCCAAAGCGACTTACAAAGAGTTTAGGAGCAATAAGCGATAGTTCATACAGGAGCCATAATACATTAGGTGCCAATACAAAGTTACTTGTTTCAACAAAAGCTAGACCACTACCTGTTGAGAGAAAGGGTTAGTGTATTTTTATTTTTTTCATTTGTTTGTCAGGTATTCACAGAAGAGATGGGTTTTAAGTAGTTTTTTAAATGTTGTGAGAGATGTGGTTGAACGGACAGAGTTAGGAAGAATGTTCTACCATGAAGGAGTTTTGAATGAGAAAGAGCGGGAGAGCGATTTACTGCCCTTATGGGAAGGCAATACAAGCCGCCGCTGGTTTGCTGAACGCAGGGATCTTGATGGGGTGCAGGAGATTTTGGAAGTAAGCCGGTGCAGATCCAGTGATAGTCCTGTAGGCAAGCATTAGTGACTTGAATCTGATATGGGCTATCACTGACTGTATCATACCATTCGTTGAACGAGACTCGGTCTTTATCAGACATAGTCTCATAACCGTAGAAATGTTTATCCGGATATGGCCCCACATAAGTTTTGTTTCCTAATCTGTTAAAAATGTGTGGAAAAAATCCTTTGTCATCACAAGTTAGGTTTAACGCAGACGCTGTATTGACAGGGTCAGCGAGCGGTATAGGCTGTATAAAACATTGATGTACGCCATCACTAATCAATCCTTCTCTACAATGTACACAGCAAGAGGCTGGGCACCTATGCAGTTTCGGGTCTGTGCCACTGACGTGATAATGTCGGTTGCATTTCGGGCAATATTTGGTCACATCACACTGTGAAAATTCTTGGCCTAATGGTGGTTTCTTATGCATGTCAAAACAATAGTCGGAACGGCAGTATCTTAGACAATCGTTACATTGCCTTTTTTTTACATGATGTCTGAAACATTCAGGTCCATTGCAGATATCGCACGCATATTTACATCTATGGTCTCTACGTGACGTGAAACCTTTGTAACAAAAGTCGCAAATGTATGGTGTACCTATGAATGCTTTCTAATTCTTAATCATAAAATAATGACCATCATCCAGGTACAAAAACACTGTTCTGGAGTGTGGCGCATCTTTTGTGTTATATTTCTCCAGCATGCCCTCTACTGACCTGTGGAAGACCACTATTTTAATGTATGACATGCATTTAAACTTGGCTATGTCATTAAAACCAATTGTATCCTCATCAGTGTACCCCGCAGCTTTTTGCAAGTCTGATGCAATGGGTATTAGATCTGTGTGTGGTACTTGGGGGTTCAGATAATGCGCTAAGCATATGGCAAAACACAGATTGTTTGAAATATTAAGCGGGTAGAAAAGATTCATTCTGTTTCTAGTTATCACCTCGTTATGTGCGGTGTCACAGAGTTATCTGTAAGCGCCCCCTTGTCTACACATAGCTATAGTCACTTTCAATTCCAAACTCTCATCAACACATACATTGGAGTTACTTTGCATTATCTTTTCGATCTGATCTTCAAGAATAGACACACTACAGTTATTGACAGATGACAAGATTGCATTAACATCTGACGTCAGACTAGGCCCCCGCAATGTAATGTTAATTAGGCCGCCATCAGCAGATAATGCGTCATGTAAAAATGTAACATAATCTGCCATGTCTGTAGTTGTTATCGATCGTAGGTTTAAAATCCTGTGTACTTCCAAACTGTTAAAATTAACTCTAGGGACCACAGTATATTCACCTATGCGACCGCCCTTTCTTACTATTTCCTGTGTTTCGTCAAGACTTGTACAAGTTCTTGTTTAATTTGTATGGTTTGTCTGATCATCTAATACGGCCATTTCAACGTCATCATGCGTTAAAGACATATGGGGGTCTGTTTCATCACTTGTCTGGTCATCTAAACCATAACCAACCTGATGCTGGTTTAAAACATTGACATCTATCTCCAATATGGTGTCTTGCTGTTCGTCCGACATTGATCGAACTGTGTTTATTAATGCTATAAGAGACTCGTTTGTAGATGTCGGCCTATGCATACCCCTGACTGCGTAAATTAATCCTTGTAACACATCTGAAACACTTTGTTGTGGGGGTCGTAAATTACCATCAGTTTCACGTTTAAACCTTTTTGCTTTAGAACCATCTGAATATTGACAACGTTTTGGCAACATTTTCAAAATATATGTTAAAAACAAAAAGAAATCACTGACTTGTGCTAGCTATAGAATAATATCAATAACCATATAAAATACACCATGGTCAACACGAAAGAAAATACATTTTAACCACAATAAACACTTAATTAACTTTTAAATGAGAGTATTTACTCACCAGATATCCGTCTAGACATGTTGATAATTTCCATAAATAAAACAACACTTTGAGCCTGATTGTCCAAAATGTCTTTTTCGGCGTTACGTATCAGGCGGGTGCTCGCGATGTTTTCTCTGAGGCAGACAGAATTTTTTGATATCTGATCGATGACAACTCGCTTGAAGCTCACCAACATTCGTCGATCCCTCTGGCGTTCCTCTCTTGCGATCCTTAAGTCTTCGGTAATCAGATCCAAACGATCACACAACACCGAATATGCCGGTTCCTCTTCGTTTCTTAAGTCCTCTACAATGTTTGGCGTTTGATTTGTTGTAGACTCCGCCCTGAACGCTTCTTGATTGTCTGGTAGCGGTGGTGAGGAGGGTTCATCTTGGGAAAATGAGGCCGCATCCCATGCTTCAAACAAATTATCGTCCTAAACTTTGTTGTCGTTTACAACAGACTCTGAAATAAAAATAATACAAATAACATGTATTAGACAATAGATAGATTAGCAAACGTATGGTTACGCTTGTAATATTTATACTCACGTGCGTCTATGCCACGTGTTAATTGTTCTGTCTGAGGCAGGCTTGTTGTGATTGGTCCAGAGGCTGTCGAATGTACTTGGGCTTGTGTTACATTTGCTGTTGTTCTAACATGTGTGGGTAATACAACAGGATTCAACGTTATCTCGGGGGTTTCCAATCAAACTGGGTAAATTGTTCACTAGGTTCGATAAAGACCCTATAAAGTACAAAACAGTATTTTTTTTATTTATTCAAACTTATGACTGTCGGATATAGACAAAGTATATAAACAAAAGTAGTAATTTCAAACACTTTACCTAGGGCACTGTTACCAGCGTCATACACACGATGCACATTTCCCCCGTTTTGTATTTCATCCGAAACCATAGGTAAGGTAAAAAGAGTATAACATATATTATTTTTAATATTCAACACTATCTCAAACGCACACACACACACACACACACACACAGTTCTACGTACCATTGCGTCTTCTTAAACAGCCGGGGTTTTGCTGTGTTATGTTGGCACTCAGGGGTGCCAACAGCCGGGGTTTTGCTGTGTTATGTTGGCACTCAGGGGTCTCGATACTGTAGATAAAATTGCACACACTTATTATATATTTTACTAATTATTATTATGATCCATATTAATATACTATTTTATATTTACATACCACTTGGACCATTTAGTTCGTTAATTTCTTCTATAAGCCAGGAATATGGGGGGTCGTTCAATGAACCTATTTCATTAAACACAACCTGTTTTTTAACAAGGCACCAATACAATGACTATTTATAATTTGTTTGTTTTTTATTTGTTTCAAAGAGAAAACGAAAATCACATACCGTTAATGAATCTTGCCATTTTAGAAGTTTGGGTGGTTTTTCAAAATGACAGAGATGAATGTCTGTTTACCGCGACTCTGGCCGACCGTCTTGACACACAGGATTCCGTAACGAAAGAAGGGGGGTGAGCTAGTTAGACCCACTAAAGGAAGGGCAGGGGTCAGAGGATACCCACAAAAAAAACCCATAAAATATATGTGTCATCAGGGCTGTCATACCATAAAAGTCCCAGTTTGAGTGACTGGTGGACAGAAATTTTGACAGGGGGCCATAAATCACTCAAACTATTTGACACACAGTATATGATTTAACTTATAATGTGCATTGTGGAGACACGCTTTAATGTAATGTTGTAATGTCGAGGCCCTGAGATTATAGCTCAGAAAGCTAAAATCTGGGTTGGTTTGACAGTGAAGACCTGTCACATCTTCAGAGGGTTTGGGTGAAGCATTCTTGATTTCACCACCTGTGGAAAGGCTTTCTGGTATGAGTGCTGTTACCATTCAACACTGTGATGCAGTTTGTATTGATGCCATCAATGATGCAGTAAGAGTTGACACGCACAACATCAAATTATTTTCAAGAGTAAATCAGAAATAAGGAGTTTGTTTTGGGGTACCAGACAAAGAAGCAGTAGGCTTAAGCAAAACACCAAAAACCATGGGTTCACTTCATTTAAAAACAAAATAATATAGTTAATGTAGTTAAACTACATGTTTACCACAAACAAAAAACCTTAGTTGTTTTTCGTAAGGGATGACTAAAACACTTCTACTACAAAACATGATTAGTTGGGCTAGCCTAGCACAAAAACAAACCGCTTACCGAGTATCGCATTTCATTTTTGGTATTAGTCAGCAGATGTGATATAGATATGGTTGCCAAGTGCAGGATATTACCGTGGAGGAGGACTTCTTTCAAACTGTTCCCACAAGTTAAAAATATTAGAGTTGAGTTTATTAGTGTCATAGGAGTGGTATGTACTGTATAGTAAGTACAGGAGAATGTACATGTTTTGAGTATTGGAATTCGGGTTGTGGTAGTTTTGATGGGGGGGTTTGTTACGCATACATGGCAACCTTTTTTACAGACACTGTCATCCAGTGACATGAGCTTGCTTTCGGTTGTTGCTAGAAGGAATACAGACAAGGCCGGAAGTGGTGCAAAATCTCGTTTTATAATTACAATAAATTAAATTAGCTATCGCCTTTAACTACCCCATCCCTAAACCTAACCATACTAAAAAGATATTAATAAGCAGAATTGCAAAAATTATGCGGCATTGAAGAGTGCATTCCCAGTAGAGGTAACGTGTATCCCTTTAAGTCTTCCCTATCCGATCTTTTCTTCCTCGTTCTAAACTTGGAGCATGCACTCATTGCACTGAGCCCAAATCGTCAGATCTGAAACTGCACATAGAACAAGGTCTGGTTTTGATATAGGGCCGCACTGAACAGCCTAACCTTTTATTCGTCAGAATCGTGATGATGATTCATAAGTCACTTTTCATCTATTTTTGTTTGTGTATGTGCTTGGATAGATTTATTTTGGGGTGTTTTGTGTTTTTTCTATCAGTCAGTGTGTTTATGGGCGGCGGCTGTTAAGTCTTCTTTATGAACTCAAACACCAAACTTACTTACAACAACATGGAGAAATGAAGTCATACATGAAGATCTCTTTTTTTCATCGACGGTAAAAAAATGTATCAGCATTTGTACAACACTTTCACTTTTCTACCTAGTAAACTGACAGATATTCTTCATAATTAATTTAGCAACTTGAGACTGAATGATTTCAACTTTCTTTTTACATTTACGTGAGTGTGTTGTAATGTGTTTTTGTTTAATCTCTGACTATTTGTGTGTCTTTAGACGTGTCTGGTGAAGTGAAGTCAGTGTCAGTGAATGATGGAGGATCTATTACACTAAACCCCCACACTACCACATCAACTCCCTTTAGTTCAGTAAGATGAGTGTGTAAAGATGATCACATAGTTAGAATCAACAGAGAGATCAACAGTGATCCAGTTTATAAGCCTGATGTGAGATTTACTGACAGACTGAAGATGAACCCTCAGACTGGAGATCTCATCATCACAAACATCACATCTGAACACACTGGACTTTATCAACCAGAGATCAATAGAGTGATCAGTCCAAAGTTATTCGGTGTCAGTGAGTATCACAAGCTTTACTTTAATAATGATCTTATTTACATAATTATTCAGTGATTAAACTGTGAAAAAGATATTTGTACAGGAAAGTTTGGAATCAAATTATACTCATAAATTGTGTTTATCATATGTACGATGTGTATCAGCAATACTAATTGTAAAAATAGTTATAAATAAAAACAATAAATAACTTTAATTCTATTTTAAAGATATTTGTAAATGTGAAGTGATCACGTCAGTTATTCAACAAGTTTAAAATCTGAAAAGTGACCATCATGCGACGACACCCATCATCTGTATGATGTACAACCCCAAAAGTGATCAATTATTTAAATAGGATGTTTTCTTACAGGAGTAGGGCAAGTTACAGTTTGGCTTTTGTCACTATATATATATTTGTGCTTAATATTAGCATTCATTTAAGGTGATCTGATCACAGGTGAGTCAGATCATCAGGTATTAATATTAATGTTTTGTGACTATTGTGATTTTAAAGACACACACGTCACTCAGCGTTTGTTACTGCAGGTTAATACAGCAGGTTTAAATAAGAGTATGCCGTTTCATCCAAACATACTTTTAACTATTTTTTTGTGCGGTATTGTTAGATTGCCTGACATCAACATGTAGATTATGTAAAGCAAAGTAAAAAAAAATATATGAAAAGAAATAAACTGTCAAATCACACATAACTGCATAGATTAAACTCGCTGTTATATCACTGAGGCTTTTTACACCTGGGGCCTGTACCATGAATGTTGCAGAACAAACTCAGGGTTACAGGATTAGTTTTGGGTTGCCAAAACCAAACCAACGTGATCAAGCTTTGTTGATACCATGAAGCAGCTCCAGGAGTTTCTTTGTCATCTCAAGCTTTGATCCTGAAGCTAAGATTAGTTTGTGCGTGCGTGCACATGAACGAGTGATGTCGGGATCGCTAAACCAATCGCGTTCAACATGGATAGAGGAAGTTCCGTAGGTTTCTTAGGAAATAATTATGCGCAAATATTAATAACACAAATGTATTTCAGCCACGGAGTAATACTGATTCTGCTGTCTACGCAAGAGAGAACGGTTTCAGAAACACTGCTGATTGAGTTAATGCACAAGTTGAACGACTATATAGTACACACATTTACTGTAGTATACTATAGTAAGATAAATATTACAGTAATGTAATATGATGTGTGTTATGTGTGTGCCCCCACAGTGGATGAACATATCCTGCTAACATTAGTTATCATTTAGTTTACCTTTATTAATGAGGATGAAGCACATGATGAAGTGAAACGATCTGTGTGCTGACAAAGTTAAAGAGATAAATGTACTGTACTATTCATTATGGCACAAGTGTGAATGTGAGGATTTATATTTTGTTACTGGTGTCTCTGTTATTGTAGGACATTTCACAACCTTCCCCAGAAACTGAAGTGTTTACCTTCAGGTTAAAGAAGAAATGTAAACAAAATACACTAGAGAAGCTTACTCTTAATAAAGAAATGTTCATTGAAGTGTTCATTTAAAAATCCGATTGTCATCTCAATCCTGACTCTGGTTTGATTGAGGGCCATGTTGAAGTGGTTCTGCGGTCAGGATAGCAAAAACCTCTGGCATACATAGGGACCCCCGTCTCCCACCAACAGGCTATCAAACAGCCCTGTTATACTTTACCTTCCTTAAAGCAGTGACAAAAACACAGATGCATAGGGAATGTTGTAGGCATTATACGTATTAAAAACGTCTTATACATTTAAAAATGTAGGCCTACTGTATGATACATTATTAAGGTTAATTGTAAGTGTAACTTGATAACAAAAAGATTAAAATAGCAGTGTTAAAAAATATGTGATGTCAATTTATGGTTTTGTCTA
This sequence comes from Triplophysa dalaica, assembly GCF_015846415.1. NCBI lineage: Eukaryota > Metazoa > Chordata > Actinopteri > Cypriniformes > Nemacheilidae > Triplophysa > Triplophysa dalaica. The sequence continues at coordinate 23,303,959 of NC_079551.1, forward strand.
TATCTTACTGTAGCTGTTTCTTCATTTTTTCGGAGCGCATGCGAAACATTTAAAGGCACACCTTAAATCAGAACTTACAATAATACACATTCAAACAAAATGAAATGTCTCTTGTTATTCAATTCTTAGAATGATTTTATTTGGTATTAGGGACACTTTTCCTCATGTTCACACAAGGCACTCAAGTCACTGAAAAAATATGCTGCTATAATAGCTTTATCATTTGAAAGGGCACAATGTGTAGGGGATTTGCAGTAAAAGACCCGTAGATCAGTTATGATGAAAGAAGACTCAGAGTCAGAATAAAAGGTAATAGAATAAAATTTAGTGAAGAAAAATTGTTAGTAGTTTTGCCAGCAGAAGTCAGCTTCAGCACTCTATAGGAGTTCCACAGGCCAACCTGCCTTAAATCCAAAATGCAGTTTATTTAAGCTAACAGAGTCATCTAACTACGTCATTGCTCAGATAAATCAAGCTCACATGATTGGTTATCAATAGATAATCACCAGATAGCATTTTGCAGTACCGCTGGCGGAACACTGCGTGTTTTGATTGATAACATCGGGAAATACAACAACTTATGTTTAGGTTATTTTTTCTATCACATACCTTTAAAAAGCTGAGATTCTTGTGATTCGAACGATGTAAACCATTTTAAGATACAATCAACACAGCCAATGCAATCAGAGTCTTTGTCAGACAACCAACAACCAAATAAGCAGCAACAAAACTGAAGAAACTCACCCATAAAGCCTCCTGGTAGTCCACTGATCCATAACATTCCAACAAAAACGGTATAGTTACACTCTGAAGGGTCCAGTAAATCCAATTCAGTGAATTTTTTAGTCTACAACACATATATATGTCAATAAACATCCAAGGAACATGGTAGTATAATTTCCATGTAGCCGACAGAGCTATCAAATCTCCGACGCGTTCTGTGGTGTAGCTTCTCTTCACTTGTAAACATTGCAGATTTTAGCAAATAGGTGCATTTAAGAGGTGACATCCTGAGCCAGTAATAGCCAAGGACATCCTGAGCCAGTAATAGCCAAGGACCACTCAAGATGAAGGATGGGACCGTCCTCTATTTGATTGACAATAGATCGATTCTGTCGCGTCAGAGTTTGCTAATGACGGGCGTATCTGATAGCCAATAAAATTCTGAAAAGATGAATATGCAGCTTCACGGGAAACATTCAACCTGTAAGTAGAGAGGTCTGTGCACAAATATATGGAATGATATTCCGGACATTATTAAAATGGAATTGCAAATTGTATTTGCAATTGCGTTTCCAATTGTGGACGCATAAAATGTGATATAATCCAAACGCAATTGCAAATCCCGCATTACCATTTGCATTTTCGTTTAAGCAAACGCACACTGAATGCCAAATTTCAAATGGAAAAGCAAAGTCCGTTTGAAACTGTGTTTCCTATATCCTACGAGTTTTGACCCGGTCATATTTAAATGGTAATTTCAATTTCCACGTCTGTTTTTTCACTTTCTCAGCGTCGCGTGTGTTGCCAGCCAAAACTCAAATGGAATCGCAATTCCCTTAGTATTTCCATTTCCGATGCCTTACACGGAAACCTGTCGATCAGTGTCAAGGGTGGGATTATGCTATGGGGCGTCTTTCTGTTGTATGTGACGTCACTCACAGTCGACGGTCAAGAGGTGATGCCCTGAAGTACAGAGACACATAATTTGTTTAAACAACAATGGAGGTAGTTGGTGATATTGTGGAGGAACTTATGATGCTCGCGCAGCAAGTTGAGGACAGTACATCCTCTATAGATTTCCTATTAATGAGAAGCCATTTAGTTTTGGATAAGACAATTGAGTTTGTGGCCTTGACCAACAGCAACATCAGTAATGTTGTCTTCGCCAACCTCAGTGAAGTAGTTGACAGGCTTTTTGTGAAGGACAGGACAACTCAAGCACCATGACTTCCTGTACTGGACATACCACAAGAGCTGATCGAGTACTACGTGATATGTGGTTACTCATGTGTCCAGCTTGCGTGCCTGCTTGGAGTGTCTGAGCGAACCATACGTAGTGACGTCACTTCCCAACACAAAGACGCACCATAGCATAATCCCACCCTTGACACTGATCGACAGGTTTCCATGCAAGGCATCGGAAATGGAAATACTAAGGGAATTGCGATTCCATTTGAGTTTTGGCTGGCTACACACGCGACGCTGAGAAAGTGAAAAAACAGACGTGGAAATTGAAATTACCATTTAAATATGACAGGGTCAAAACTCGTAAGATATGGGAAACACAGTTGTAAACGGACTTTGCTTTTCCATTTGAAATCTGGCAGTCAGTGTGCGTTTGCTTAAACGAAAATGCAAACGCTAATACACAATTTGCAATTCCTTTTTAATATTGTCCGGAATATCATTCCATACAAATACGTCTGCGGCTGTGAGTAAATTCTAACAGGCAACCTTGACCGTGCGCTGCTAGGAAAGAGTGTGAGCGTGAAAAGAGTTTAACATTTTAAAAAAATGGCAAAAAGAGGCAGTACAACATACTTCTCACTTGAAGAAGTTGTTAAGCAATGTACCAGGCGTGAGAGTGATTTTTCGGAGGAAGATATTTCAGAACAAGAGAGCGAAGTTTCCTCCATTGACCTGTAGCGAAGAAGGTATTTTTGGATGGGGTAGATGTCACTCTCGACAAGTAAGTGTTTTCTTATGTTATAAAATATATTTTACTGTTGGTACTGAGGTTTGTGTTTTGATGTGAACAGTATATGCATGTAAAATAGTAGAATATAGAACTTTATTATTTATATTTTATATCACACACAATCACGGATGAAGACTGGATGCCAGTCACCAAAAAGCAAAAAGGACATGATGACAGCACCTCATCAGGAGAGGAGTCTCATCCCACAACTTCCCAGAGAGGTTCTGCCAGCAGAAGACAAAGAGGCAGAGGAAGAGGGAGAGGGAGAGGGAGAGGAAGAGGTACTGTACGAGGGAGAAGTGGCAGCAGAAGCAGTGCAGCTGAAATGGCAAACAGCGCAGATGGAATGATGTGGACACTCCAGACGTGACACCACCACAGCCCACCTTCAGACCCACCAATTCACCCGGACCTAAGGTTATATGTACAGCTACCTACACAGTTTTACAGCTTTTAACTTTTTTTTACAAACTCCATGTTACTGACAATAATTGAAAACACCAATGACTACTGCCAAACTCACTACTCAAAGCCCTCCAACCCGTGGATTTATGTGACCTTACAGGATATGTTTGCTTTCATTGCCATGATCATTTATAGGGGTCTTGTAAAACTCCCTGCGATAACTGATTACTGGCGAGGAGGTAATCTATACAGCTTGCCATTCACTAAAAAATGTTCTCTCAGGAAAGAAGTTTCTTAGGATCTGCCACTCCCTTCACCTCAGTAGCTTGGTGGATGATGATGGTGATGCTCAAAACCCAGAAGTGGTATAAGACCTTTTTATCACTTCTTTTACATTGCCATTGTGAATGCATTCCTGATATACAAGCATATCACAAAAGGTAAAGGGGAGGTACCAATGCACCAGAAGGCAATCAGGGAGACATACCCGCTCCATCACCCACTCCACACAGAGCACATCACAAGCCTCTGCATATCAGTGGAGACAGTACCACAGGCCAGCGTTTTTTTAACATTTCAACACAGAAAACAGACATACCCACATACAATAGCTCCACACACACACTATGCACACTAGAGATGCGCGGATAAGCTATAATGTCACCCGCATCCGCTGCTTCAAATAAATGATCCACCCGCAAGTAAAATTTTCACTGATATAGAGACCCGGACCCGATCGTCACTTTGATTAGTCAGTAAATGTTCTAGCACTGTCTTTGTCTGTAAAAGTTTAAATCTAATCTTTCGATTAAGCACACACATGATGTACCATATAAGAGATACCAGTCTCATGGCTTTCATATACATACAGTGCCTCACAGTTGTTGCATATTACATACCCAGCACTTGATTCATCCTTGTTAACCACTTCGCTAAAATTCTCTCACACGGTACTTTTCTTTCCTACCTTTTGTTTTGTTTTTAATTATCCCTTTTTAAATTTCTCTCTGATCTGTTTTGCCTCCATTTCTGCTTTAAAGGCTTTAATGTTTAAATGCTAAATCGGGGTCCCAAGTGCACCTGCCAACTCAGAAAACGTGAAAAAAGAGAAATCATTAACTTTTTTATGTGAGCCTATCTCTGCCATCCTTTGAGAAAACGATCGCTTCAAAAATCACGCTTTTACTGACGTAAGTAGCCGTTCTTATTATAATATTTCCGCCCCTTGTTTTGAATGTGTCCACCCATTGCGCCACCGCCATTTTTGTTTTCAAATGTGTGAATTTTCAATACCATGGCAAAAGTAGCAAAGCTTACAAACTGTTGTGTTGTTGGCTGCACAGAACAATGTTCCCAGACTCACGTTAGACAAGAGAGCTATGGATTTATTTAGTGTTCAATGGAAATTATCCACACTGAGCGAGGCAAAGCTGCAAATAAAGACATTGTAAGTACCAGTATTTTTTAAGTAAAACCCCAGGGACCTGGGGCAACTTAAAAGTGGATAAAATGTCTGTAGTGGAGTAGGCGGGGGAGAGACCGTGGTTCCATACCGGTGAATAAGTGAATGAGCGCCAGCCCTGAGGAACCTCTTTTAATCCATGGGAACAGCACAGAAGACCATCAAAGAATGTCTCTTGCTGTGGTGGATTCTATGTTAAAGAAATCCTCTGGCAAGCCTCTTAACTACAGCCTACAGTTAGGGCTTCGTGTGAAGCAACGCCTCTGGAAAACTCTAAACTGCCCCACCATGCTTGAAGAAGAGCAGCCTGATGGACTCATCCAAGTTAAAGAGATGTTCTCCAGACCAAGCCTAAAGAGATCTGCCCCTCGTATAAATGTGGACATTAGTGGTGAACCCCTGCCATATACGCACCAAAGAGGAAGAGACCCTGCCTGTGACATCCATGCAGTTCCTAGATTATATTTAGTGTCTATAATGTACATAGTTCTTGAATAAATGTTTGCTACTTATTTCTATGAATCTGTCTTATTTATATTTAACCTTCTCATACAATTCCAACACAACTACTTGTTGGAATATTCAATTTAAAAAACAATTTAAAATCACTTTACAAATACATTAAAATAAGTTAACGCGCAAAATCCTCAGTGAAACGGCACAATACTGTCACGGGTTCGTGCAGGGAACACTCAAAACCAGCAGATAACAAAACAGGTTTTCTTTAATCCAATAGCGTACACAAGGAAATACGGGAAACACACAACACCACAAACATTCACAATACTGGACCAGGAATACAATCAAGGGGAGAACTTAAATACAACAGATAACGAGGGCTAAACAGGTGCAGGGGATGAACTAAATGAGGCAGAGGTGAAAACAGGCAAGGGACACACGGGAATGTGACAGTACTACGACCTCACGCCAACCAATAACCGGGGAGGGGGGTTGGGCGTCCTGGAGACTTATGGAGGACACGGGGGGACAAGAAAAGGAGTCTCTAGGACGTTGGGGTGCCAGCCGCTCGGGAGGCCTGGAGGGTGCCGGCTGCACCGAGAGCCCGACGACCGGTCTGGCCGATCGGGTCTTCCCACCCATATGACGCACCCCAAAAAATATTTGGGGTGAGTCCAGGTGCACGTAGGGAGGCCGGGACCGGTTCGGAGACCACAGGGAGGCCGGAGGGGCTTCGCGAATGGCCCAGGGGTGAGCTGATGTGCTTATCGAAAACAATGTGTTTGGATTTCAAAGGCAAGACCGTGTTTCTCGTTAGCTTTATGTGACTAAATTTTATTTTATTTGTCGCTGAAAGCACAGGCTCACAGCATGTTTTCTGCTGAAAAGGGAGCGGAGACTAGCAGCTCACTTGCACTTAAAGATACACACACACCAAAACAGTGCGTTTCTCCTCACATGCAAAAGTGGGAATGTAGCACATGGTATATTTAAAGATCTGTGGTGTATTATGAGCTGAAACTTCACAGACACATTATGTGGACCCCTATGATTTATATTACATTTGTGTAAAACTAAAAAATAATCACCCCTTTAAATATACTGATGTGCATGCCGGTGTCTTTGCTCGGTGGAGTCGCGCTGGAAGAGTCGCAGGTCTTTACACTAGTCGGTCTTCACACGAGGAGGGCTGATGCTTAATCCTCTTCTGGACGATTTCCTTGCTGACCAATTTCGCACAGCTTTTCTGCAGAGACCCGATGTACTTGATGTACGGCAGCTCTTTGCTGTGCATGAGGTCGATGTTGACCGTGTGGTACTGGAGAAAGAATGACAAGCGTTTAAGTCATGTCACGCATTTAAGCCCAATGAAGTGTCCAAATATAAAAAAAAAAACCATACAATCATACTAACCTTTTCTGGCTCTTCATGTAGTTGAGCGGAGTCTGTTTGGTCGATTTGGCCTCAGTGAGCTCACAGAGATCAAGCTTTGATTTCTCCCTGTTCCTCACAAACAACAGGGACGGCTGGGTCCATGAAGGGGACCCACAACAAAGCTTTATTCTCACATCTGAAAGGTCACTGTCATCCTCAGAGGGCTGAATCTTCTTTGTCTTTGCCACAGCTGGTGGTTCTGGGGTCGTGCCGGTGGAAGGCATTGGTGCCACTGCACCTGTCAATGCTGGAGGAACATCAGTCACCACCACCTCAATCCACCTTTTAGAAAGAATTGAAACAAAGCTAAATTCACAGCTCCTGAAAATCACACAAAGAAAAGCAAGACGACACATTTTTGGTTCCCCAACCTGTCGATGGGACTGGAGTCCAACATGATCTTTGCCAAGTGGCCAGAACTGAAGACTATGCCAGACTGCAGAATCTCCAGAGAATTGGCCTTGGCCTTCTCCACCGGCTCAGCGATGGCCTCAGATGTGTGAATGAAGCTACAGCTGCTGCTAGATATAATGATCATGTGAATGGAGACATTAGTTAACCAGAATCAGTCCAGGGCCAGGGCTGATCAAATTATGACTGACTTACGGCTCTTAAATAAATGAATTAAAAAACACTGTTAACCATTTCTGTAGACATTACAGTATTACTGGCAGTAGTTTGTTCAAAGATAACTGAACATTAAACATCGACAATTTCTGTATGTAGCTTTACTCAACTAGGTTAATCTCTTAAGTAGTATGCATACGTTTTTTTAACATTTAAGCGCAACCTCTCCTAACTTGCACTATTTCGCACCCAGACACTGCTCCTGATTCCGGGTCTCAAAAAATAACTCCTATAAATTGAAATGCGTTTTAAATGTATGAATATTTTTTTATGCATATTTGTGTAGTCCTAATATCATATAACAATACTATTATCATTATGTATTGACTTATTGATTTTCATTATTTATTACAAATATTTAATTTCTCTCACGTACCCCTGGGGTATACTCACTGCTCTAGAGATTAGAACGGCCCCTTCTCTGTCTGTTTTTAAGTCTCTGCTAATAACGTGTTTATTTTCATTAGTGTATTGACTACTGTGATTAGGCCATTTAAAATTTTTAATCAGGTTCTTTTAAACTGTTGACTACAATGATATAGCCAACGGGTTGCGTCTTATTTGTGCATGGTCTTTTTTTGTATATGAAGAATAAATGCAGGGCTCTCAAGTTTTGAAGACAGGCAAGAGTGACACCCCCCCCCAATCCCCCCCCCCAGAAGAAAATATATGACACATGACACTGACAATTTAACCAAATACAAAGTGTTTATTCAATTTCCATTTATAAAATTTGTGTGTGTGTTTGAGTGCGTGTTTGTGAGAGAGCGAGAGAGAGAGAGAGAGATTATGACTGGTGTTGTTTGTTGTAAGTGTTTGTTGCCTTTTTGGACTCCTTTATCATTTGTGGTGTTGGCTCCCATTTGAAACAGTTCGGCTCAAGCCCAGCCATTTTCAGGGTCATGATTGAGGACAATGTCCCGTCCAGAGACAAACTGTTTCGTGTTGAGGTTTTGTTCAAACCAACCATCGAAAATACCCTCTCAGCATCAGCATTAGAATGTGGAAGCACTAAAACCAAGGCTGCGATCTTTGATAGCCTCCCAAATTGGTTCAAGCCAGTCACCTTTGAAAAAAGGAACAGGGGGCCTCTATTTGGGGGACTCAATGATTAATGCATCCATGGCCAGGATTATATGATTTTAAAAGTGACCTATAACATCGACTATGCAATGCACTTTAATTAATTTAGTGCTAATAAAATTATTAAGCCTATTGGAGAGAGATATATTTATAATGTGACAATATGTCAGTCATCGTGTGATAACGAAAATATGACTAGGCCTAGACTAACGTTACTTGTTTTGAGCAGATGTTGTCAGTGAACAGGCTGTAAAACTGTTGGCTAAGTAACAGACACTCATGAAAAACTGATGCTTATTATCTGGGAAACATTCTCTAACAGCAGTCAAGTTGTCATTGTTTGTGTCAAACAAGTTGTGAATTTGTTGTAACAGGAGATGATTACTTACTTTGTGCTCAAAGTGATGCTCGGAGCTCCTGTGGTTTCCTCTGTGGGTGAACGAGGAAGATGGTGAACAATTCCAGGATGCTTTTTTTCATTGGTTGTTGCGTTAAATCTTACCCAGATACAATAGTGCTATTTTCTGATTGGCTATTGTGTAGCCTATTTCTTTTTTTTGATTGGTTGATAAGTGGCAGGCTCGATTAAAACTCCAGGGGAGACGGGCTTGATTTCTGCCGGTTTCCATAGTGAGAGCGGCGCGACCAGATAACTTTTGGGCGCTGCGGCATATTAAATGTATTATAAATAGTTTTTCTGCGTGAGAAATACAATGTGTGGCGGGAGTGTGTGACAAAAGACCGAAAAGAGTGACTGTCACGCTCAATGCGTGACACTTGAGAGCCCTGTAAATGTTTTCTCCTGTAAAGCACTTTGGTCAGCCTGGTGGCTGTTGTAAATGTGCTATACGAATAAAATGAACTTGAATTTGCTAATTTTGTCAAACAAATCATGTTATGATATTTTTTTGTTTTTAAAGTGATTTGTCATTTTCTATTTTCATTTGCAGTAAATTGTATATTGTGTTTTGAATAAAATCAGTTACACAATCTAATCATGACATTCAGCACACAACGATGAAAAATCTGAGGTACAGATCCCTGTTAGTTACGCAGTTACACAATCACAATCTGTGGCATCTATCTCGCTTTTTATAATCCTGGCATCACACTGGGTTTCCACATCTAACACTTCCACACCTATGGTAGATTATTTAACATAAATCATTTAAAATTCAACACTTCAGTATGATAGGCTAAACACATATAACACATAAATAAAATAAAACATTTGTCACTTTGTCACATACAGGTGCATCTCAATAAATTGGAATATAATGAAAAAGGTAAATATTTTTTGTCCCTCATTTCAGAAAGTGAAACATATTATACAGATTAAGTACAGAGAGTGAAATATACATATTTTCTTGAAACTTTGATGATAGTGGCTTTCAGATAATGAAACCCCAAAATTCATGGTCTCAGAAAACTAGAATATTACATATGATCTATAAAAAAAGGCTTTTTAAACCGATATGAAAAGCTTTATGGAGATGCTGATTTAATTTTCCAGCAGGACTTCCACACTGCCAAAGGTACAAAAAGCTGGTTCAATGATCATGGTGTTACTGTGCTTGACTTTTGCTCCATAACAACTGTGCAGAACAGGATAGTTGCTTGATGGACGTTACAAACTAATACTTTCAAATTTGTACGCGAGATTGTGTTGTCATGGTTATAATTAATTCTGGCTTTTTCAGGGCCAATAATTTCTCACAGTTTCCACTCTCATCGAGGAGGGAGGATGGACACAATGGCTGCCCCAAGTGTTGGGCTTCCAGCACGCTGGGGCAGCCATTGTGAATCGGTTCTTCCCGGACTGGGGGCAGTGTATGATTCAGACAGTGCGTCACGGGCGGCTGGTGTGTTCCCACAGGCACAGGCAAAGGCACCCTATAGGGGGAAAAAGTTAGGACAATTCCGAGGGCCCATGACTTACAGAGGACCCAAAAATAGGTAAAAACTAATATAAAATTATTAAACCATCATCATTCAGTATATATATTTAGATAAAATTAATGAACTCTGTTTTTGGCAGTAAAAGTTAAAACTCCCCATTGACCAACAATTAAACATCCATATTGACCGACCACCCCCCCTATCTGCATATAATGGTTTGGTCCTGCCTTAGCGCAAATCGCTTGAAATCTCCGTCTCTACAAGTTACAGGGAGCTGCTCGAACACGATGTATTCGCCCTGTTTGGATGCCGATGTAAGTTTGCAAAGCCAACATCAATAGCAACTCAACGTTTGCCATTGTTTATGCCGTTGTTCATGCTGTTGTGCCGGTACTTTGCTGGGAAAAGTGAGACGTATTCCGTGACCTGTTGTTGACATCCCGATGTAACCGAATGTGCAGAGTTGGAAATTCAAATTCATCAGAGGACTCCGCATCATGCCCCACCATGAATGAAAGCAGTGGGCTGCTGGCTGACGCCTGAACAGGTATGGAAGCGGTAGGCCCACGCCTTGTCAAGGTAAATGTCGCACCTTGGGTTGGTTTGATGAAGACTGAGAAGGAAACGGATGTTGGATGTCAACAAAGGTCTCCTCCTCTTGCACCGGCACGGATGAATACAGTTGGCTGCTGGCTGACGAGAGGGAAGCTGTACATCTTGTCAAGTTAAACGTCGCTCCAGGAGACACAAAGATATTGCAAACGTCAGCTTCCATCGCTGCTAGTCTTGATAGCACGGCCTCTAATTTCCCATCCAGAGTGACCATTCTGTTCACCACAGATTCCTCATTGGCCTTCACTTGGACCTCAACCTTCTGTAGGGTTTTACAGTTTTCGTTCAGCATCTATAGGTCGCACCTGAGCTGTCTGTGTGTCTTCTCTGCATTGTGTTGCAGCTACTCCATGAAGTTCATCACAGTAACTTTCGTAAAGGCCTTTAAATCATCTTGCGCCACCTTCTGAACAGAAGACACAGCTTCTCTTAAGGATTTCAGCTCCTGGATGAAAAAGTCCCTCACGGTATCGTGCTTTAAGAAGAGCTCCTCTTCTGTGGTAAGTGTGTCTTCTGCTTCCTGGTCGTCTTTCTGACCTGCCGACATGTTTGTTTTCAGTAAGAGCAAATTACACAATATTGTGTAGTTCCAGGTCTAACTACTCTGAAAACTGGAATAAAGTAACTACACAAACAAAATTCACAATAAGATGATGTGTAGGATCCGGGCGGACCAAAGGTGATGATGGACATCTGCTGTCCTGCGCGTTCAAAAATTGGCTTTAAGGATTTCAGATGAATAAAAGTTGAAGTTTATTAAGTTGAATCTCAGCGCTGGGCTTATCTCAGACAAAAAAAGTCTTCACAGAGAGAATCAGCCTCGCTCAAACAGTGTACAACATATTTATAGTGTGTATGTGAGAGGGTGTATCTTCTTTCTTCAAGCTGTGCCTCCCCCGAGCGCCTCCACATTTGCTGCTTTCTTTGTCTCACATGGAGTGATGACCCCCCTCGTGCTCATTCCGGCCGCACTCTTCTTCTTTTACTATCTGCAAAACAGCATATTTCCTCCCCCCTGGTCTCCACATAACCTTGTTTCTTAAAACCCGTGCTCTATGGGTATGCGTGTTGCATGTGCAGGATGACCTCAGGTCAAACTGCTGAGTTCTCGTGCAAACCCTCAAGCTGCTGAATCCCAACCCCCATATCCTGTCGAAAATTCCATCTGCACTCTAATATTCACCCTTAATCTTTCAAACCTTTAAGCACACACTTTATTCATAATTGTTTATACTAATACACACATTCTACTATTGATTATATATAAGCCATAACAAGATAAAATGTAGTTAACCCATAGACTGTGATTAAATGGACATTGTAATAAAAAACATGACTTTAAAACCCTTCAGTGACCATTTGGGCATCGTGAAACACCATGACCTCTCAGCAGGGGTCTAACCCGCGCCAGCAAGTCTGATCCAACCGCCCTCTCTTAAAGCATCCATCATTTGATCAGGATAGATTCCAACACACTCCCCTGGACTTCAAAGTAGTCCTAACGAGGAGGATGGAGTGCTCCCCCAACGAGGGACCATATGTCCCAAAAGGAATGTGACGAATGGTTTCATTCCTCTTGAAATTGTCTTTCTTTCTCCTTAACCACATAATAATGGTGTAAATGGGTATTAGGGCTGTGCGATATGGAAAAAAAAAGAACCTTGATTTTTAAATCAATTTGGGGATTTCGATTTTAATTTCGATTTTCAGTCAAATTTTTTAACACTTCATTTCCTTACACAAACGAACAGGGAAACTGTAGATTTTATAAATGGATGCAGTGTTTATTAAGACATGTTTCACAAAGAAGTATAAAATGCTGTAATATGTCTAGAACAGACATAAGGCAAGTAAAAACCAAGCTAAGCAAAATGTCTATAAAACAGACAATGGGCCAAATAATAAATAAAATTGTAACAATTAGTCTCAGGAACCAACATACTAAATAATATGTCTCAAAAACAGACATAAGGAAAAATAAATGTGTGTGGTTAATCAAATCATGAAAACAAAAAACAGGCTGAAATGTCTCTTAATTAACAAAAACTAGAACAATGTCAGAAACTAGCTGCTTGAAATGTTTAAAGGTTTTTGGCTACGAAAACCAGCATGTCCACCATTTCTGGTTTCAAGCATGCACGCTGGCATGGCACCACATTCCCTACTGTGCTAAACACCCTTTCTGATGGTGAGCTTGTTGCTGGAACACAGAGATATTATTGTGCGAGCCTGCTCAATCTTGGGAAGTTTATCTGGTGTAGTTTCCACCATAGCAGCAGATTTTCCTCACTGTCGATTGAGGGAGTAAGCATGTAGCTATTCACCTCAGAGGCAATGGCTTCATCCAGTTGCATAGATTCTGGCATGGCTGAGACACTCTTGAAAAAGCTTCCCAAAGACTTCTTTGACTTTTTCCTTGGTTGTAGGTCTGTGTCTTCATTCTCTCTACTCGCGGTGCTCTCAGAATTCATTGCATTCTATTAAAACAAACAGACAGACAAAAGAAAATAAATATTACACCACATGTATACACCTACTATATTAACCTATGAATGTACCACTCAATTTAACCATACACCAACTCACCGTGTCTGAAATGTATTTTATATCAGACATCACCTTGGCCTTGATACTTGGAAGTTTGTCTGCAACAATGTAACTTGTCTTGAACCTTGGATCTAGGAAGGATGCCATATCCAGCAGTTCTTGAGTGTCTTCATCATCATAATTTTTATTCATGTACTCAAGAATTTTTGATTTTATTGTCTTGGTCAGATCTGAGTCCTTATCATTCACAGCCACGATCTTTGCATTGAATAAATGAAGAACTGGTTTCAGATATGACACGCTGACATAGTCCTCGCCAGACAGAGCATCTGTGAACTCTTGCAGTGGACTTAGTGCTTTGTTCACCGATTCAAGGACATCTATGTCCTGCCATTGTGGCACCAGGTGTCTTGCTTTGCAATCAGCTGAAAGAACCTGAGAAAGAGCCTTCTGTTGCTCCAAAACCCGTTCTATCATTCGTTGCCTTGTGCCCCACCTAGTTGGGCACTCTGTTATGAGTGCATGCTTTGGAAGCTGAAGTTGTTCCTGGGCTTCAGTTAACATCATCTTCTTCTTCCAAATATGTGAAAAATGCCCAACCAACTTTTTGCACAGACCTGTGACTCTGGAAATGCGGCAATCATCCTTAACTGCATTTTCTTAAAGAAATAAATAAAAAAGGGTTTTACATGATAAGCATCATCCTTTAATTAAAAGCATATTTATTTAAAAAAAATGAAATACATAAAATATGTAGGCCTAAACAAAAAGTGCTTAAGCACATTTAAAATATGCTGTCAACATTTAAGTCACCTTTGATTCTATTGACTGTATGATTAAAAAGCGCTCTATGTTTGGGCCATAGCTCCAACCTAGCAGTCTGTTTCTTAACTACTCCACATTCAGTTTTTTTTTTAAAGAAGATAAACATCGTATTGTATATTTTCACAGTAGTAAGCAGCATATATATTGCATATATATTAATATTAATATTGCATTAATAAATTAAGGCTAAATTTAAACTTACCAATTGCAAGATGGAGTCTGTGTCCAAAGCATTGCAATCTTGTCCACTTGTTTAGAGCGGCAGCCTTCACAATGTTTGATCCGTTATCAGTGGTGATTGACACCTGCTGAGCCTCAGAAAGTCCCCAGGAAGCCAAAGCATCTCTTAAACCCTGAGACAAACTTTCTCCAGTGTGGACATCGGGGAAGTATGACGTTTGCAAGACTTTGCTTTTCATTTCGAAATCATCATTAATAAAGTGTACCGTTAAACTTAAGTAAGGCTCTGATGTTCTGCTTGACCACATGTCGGAAGTAGTCGCGTAGTATTTCACTTGTTTTAACTCGCATTCCACACTGGCCTTGCATTTGGCATACATTTCAGGGATGGCAACTCTTGAAAAATAACTTCGCGACGGCAGCTGATATCTCTTATCAAGTGCGTGTATCATTTTTTGAAAGCCGGCTTTACTGACAACATTGGCGGGCATCATATCTTTGAATAAATGGTACGTGACGGCGTCGGTTATTTCCTTATGCCTTTTTGAACTTTTTTCGTATGGTGTCCAGCTCGCAAATGCATGTATTATAGATTTTTGTTCACCTAGTTTTTGGGGTGCACTTTTGTTTGTGTCCTGGCTTTTCTTCTCCATGCACTGGTCGTAGAGCTCTTTGTGGCGCTGCCCTAGGTGTTGAAATAGATTAGATGTGTTACCATGTTTTGCTGCCACAATGGTTTTGCAGGTCTTGCAAATTACGTTGCTCTGTGATGCATCATCTCTGCTAAATCTAAAATATTCCCATATCACAGATGTCGATTTTCTCTTTGTTACCAAGTCATTAATCTGTTCTAAACTCATCTTCGCTGTTTCAGTACGATCCCCCTGTTCTGATCAACCGTTCGTTCTGTTAAATTTTCGCGGGCTGTATAGGCGCGCTCGCTGCGTGGGATTCTGATTGGTTCGGATAGCATACTGCGGGACGTCAGTGGGCGGGAAAAGAATCATGTTATCTGCGATTTAGAAATCGCAGATGCTCACATCGAGGTTCTTTAACGATTTCGATTAATCGCACAGCCCTAATGGGTATACACCTATATCTACATATTGTATGCTTGGCCCCATGTTATTCGACTTCACCTAAAACCTGGAAGGCATGTGTCTTTAGTTGTATTCGGCATAAAATTATTACATTCTTGTACAAACTTCAGGTCAATGTACTTATAACACTGGCATGTTTTATATCTAAATGTTTCTCTTTTCATTCCTTGAAAGATGATGTATAGCACAGTAATGTCTTTCATACCATACTCATTTTATGTAATTCTAAGAGTTTTACAGCACCAAACTCCTAATTGATCCTAAATGCAAATGAGCAAATATGCGGAACAAAGAAACTTGATCTCGCCCCAAAAATCAGCTCATCACATTGAATCACTCACTTTATAGGGGCGTGAAGCCCAAGCTTAAAACATCCGTAAACTGAGCAAACGATGGACTCACTCGCTTGCTTTGAAACCATCAGGACTTTGAGAACACTTTTCCACGGGCACAAAACCTTGTCCCAGCACACTCAGGAAACCAATGCAAGTATCAACTATTTCCTAAATAGGTGCGTTTAAGCTGTAACCCCTTTTAACTAAGGAGACTTGTCCTCGATGGTTCATGCAGATGTGAATAGTTGTTTGTTAAAACTGCCACTCTTTGCTTTGTCTATTTCTTCCATTTCTTTACTGCTTTTACGTTTCATGTTTGTTTGTTATTTCTTAGTTAGTCGGTTTGTTTTCCCTTTAGTGTGGTCAATAAACCTGCATTTGTCTGCACGCTTGAATTGTTGCTGTGTTTCTTTATCACATATTAACGTCACTTAAACTGCTTGATTTCGTTATAATTTCTGGAGCGGTACTGTACTGCATACAGGAAGAGTGTTATGTTTCCAAGGCCAGGAAAGTAATATTTCTTAGATTTGATATACGATCTGCGGATCACTCGCTGGACGAGTGAATTTAGTTTGTCGCTATTGTCAGGTCTGCCGAATCCGATAAAGTGTATAAAACAGGTATAGTTATAATCATTAATTATACGTCTTTTACTGTGATCAAACTCATAGTTTCCCCTGTAATAAACAGCAAATATCATAACCAGCAAACAACATAAAACTCTTGTGAAATAATTTTGAAGTCAAACAGATCTGCCATCAATGAGCAACCACCGAATTCAAATATTGGCGCCCTTCTCCAAGTTCAACAAAGTATTAAATGAAAGACAAGAGTGACTGAAATCGATAATGAAACATTTACTTATTTTACTGCACTTTCGGAAGGTTAAAAAATATAAATATACTATGGTATGTTTTTAGCTGAAATAAGCTTACCCATATGCTAGATTTAAATGCAAAATATACTTCAAAACACATCAATATAAGGTAATGTAATATCCAGTCGCATCTTAATTTAGTAATAACCACCATACTCTTAAAAAGCTATCTTAAAATGTCAGCTTCATAATATTTCTGATTTCCCATGATGGATTGATGGATAATGGATTGATTGATTAGTTACTTAATAGACACTTAAAATATGTGTCAGGTCTCGGGTTTAACTTTCCTTTTTCTTCCTGGCAATCTCCTCACAGCTGTTTTCACTCACACTCTTCCGCACCTGTTCGTTATTTCCTCATTATCTTTCGACTCCTTATAGTCAGCCTCTGCCTTCCTTTCCGTTGCCAGTGTGTTAAATCCTTTCATGATTATCACTTGTGCTCTTGTCGTGTTATTTTTCTAATGCTCTTTCTTCCAGTTGCATTGCTGGTGGTTTCTTGTTCGCAGGCTGTTTGTCTCGCCGCTGCCTTCTATTTGGATTATCCGGTTTGGACTAACTCTGCTGCCTTCACTACTACGATTTCGCCTTATTCCCTTGGATGACGTTCGCACCTCGCCTGACCTTGCCTGTCTGACACAGAGTCCTCTTCAACCCCACGGAACCTGTTAGCACCTTTACTGACCTTCGCCTGTTTGACTCCGATCTGCTCGCTCCCATTTACCTTTTGCCTCTACGGAGTTGTTTATGTTTTTGCTGTCTCCTAAGTTGATTAAAAGACTATTTAACGCATCTGCTTTTGGGTCTGTCCTCTTTCCGTGACGGAACACACTGGCCAGTATGGATCCAGCGGATGCGTCCGTCCTGCGCACGGCCGTGGAACAGCAGGGGATGCTATTGGGCCGTCATGAGGAAGGTTTGACGGCTACACGACGGAGTATGGACGCTTTATCCACGATGGTACAGGATTTATCAACCCGGCTGGAACAGACACTCCTACTTGGTGCTACTTCACAGAGCCAACCCTCCGAACCCCGGGTTAATAACCCACCGCTGTACGATGGTGAGCCAACACTCTGCAGAGCATTCATCACGCAATGTGAGGTTGTGTTTTCTCTTCAGCCTCGCACCTACGCTTCAGAGAAGTCCAAGGTGGCATTCGTAGTGTCTCTGCTGACGGGACGGGCTCGCGAATGGGGAGCGGCCATGTGGGAGGCACAGGGTTGTTATCGGCACGATTTCCAGGACTTCAAGACGGAGATGATTAAGGTCTTCGACCGTTCAGTTTTCGGCACAGAGGCTTCTCGTCGCCTTGCGTCACTACGGCAGGGCAGAAGGTCAGTCACGGACTATTCCATTGAGTTTCGTACACTAGCTGCCACTTGCTCCTGGAATTCCGAGGCACTTACGGCACGGTTCCTAGAGGGTCTGGTCAGTGACATCAAGGACGAGATTTATTCACGTGAGTCCCCTAAAGATTTTGATGAACTTGTTGATTTGGCCATTCGGCTAGATGCAAGAAAGGAGGTCCGCCAGCGTGCTAAATCTGCTAATCCTCAAATGGACCATTGGCCTCCTCCCCGCAATTTTCCTGTTTCCGCGGGCCAGTCTGAACCCATGCAGTTAGGAAGACTGCGTCTCTCTACCCAGGAAAAGATGCGCCGTGTCAATGATGGTGTGTGCCTGTATTGTGCGGGGCAAGGACATCAAGCTGCTAATTGTCCGCTAAAAGACAACGCTCGTCGATAAACAGGGGAGTCCTGGCGAGCGGCACTTCAATCTCCCCTGGTCTTGGAACTCGTACCCTCCTATCGGTTGTCATCACCTTTAACGATGCCAGCTTCCGTGAGTCCGCTCTTGTTGATTCGGGGGCGGAAGGCAACTTCATTGATGAGACTTGGGCTCGTGACAGAGGGCTGTCTCTTCTCCCTCTCCGTCCACCTGTGCTCGCTCACTCGCTGGATGGCAAAGTTATAAGTGAGGTTTCTTCCATCACCACTTCGGTAGGTCTCATCACCTCCGGTAACCATAGGGAGGAGCTTACGTTTTTTATTATAAAGTCTTCTGTAGCTCCTATTATTTTGGGCCACCCGTGGCTCTCTTTACACAATCCTGTCATCAACTGGACAGAGAATCTTATCACTGGGTGGAGCGTGTACTGTCACGCTCATTGTCTTGGTTCTGCTTATTCTGTCGTTTCTTCTTCTCTGTTTCAGGATGAACAACTTGACCTGACTGGAGTTCC
The DNA here is from genome assembly GCF_015846415.1 of Triplophysa dalaica. Classification (NCBI taxonomy): domain Eukaryota; kingdom Metazoa; phylum Chordata; class Actinopteri; order Cypriniformes; family Nemacheilidae; genus Triplophysa; species Triplophysa dalaica. The sequence continues at coordinate 23,322,755 of NC_079551.1, forward strand.
GGAGGTGTATAACGGCCTTAAGGCGGTCTTTAGCAAGTCCCGGGCCACGTCTCTTCCCCCTCACCGTCCTTATGACTGTGCCATTGACCTTCTCCCAGGCACTTCTCCGCCGCGCGGTCGGCTTTTCTCCTTGTCTGCCCCTGAGCGGACAGCCATGGAGAAATATTTGAGTGATTCTCTGGCCGCCGGTGTTATTCGTCCCTCCTCGTCTCCGGCCGGTGCGGGATTTTTCTTTGTGAAGAAAAAGGACGGCTCTTTGCGCCCCTGCATAGATTACCGAGGCCTGAACGACATAACTGTTAAAAACCGGTATCCTTTGCCGCTTATGTCGTCTGCCTTTGAGTTATTGCAGGGCGCAATGTTCTTCACAAAGCTGGATCTCCGCAACGCTTACCATCTGGTCCGGATAAGAGAGGGGGACGAATGGAAGACAGGGTTTAATACACCCACGGGGCATTTTGAATATCTGGTCATGCCATTTGGACTTTCAAACGCCCCGGCTGTCTTCCAAGCACTCGTCAATGACGTACTCCGTGATATGATCAATAAGTTCATATTTGTGTACCTGGATGACATTTTAATCTTTTCCTCTTCCCTCCAGGTACACATTCAGCATGTCAGACGGGTGCTTCACCGACTGTTAGAGAATCAGCTGTTCGTTAAAGCGGAGAAGTGTGAATTCCACCGCCGGTCAGTTTCGTTCTTGGGACACATCGTTTCGTCTGAGGGGATACTTATGGACCCTGAAAAGGTAAGAGCCGTCTCCAACTGGCCGACACCAGATTCCCGCAAGGCTTTACAACAGTTCCTGGGATTCGCCAATTTTTATCGGCGTTTCATCAGGAACTTCGGGCAGGTGGCGGCTCCTCTCACTGCGTTAACTTCCACCAACATTAAATTTGCCTGGTTGCCGTCTGCACAGGCTGCTTTTGAGGAACTTAAGAGCAGTTTTGTTTCTTCGCCCATTCTTGTTACTCCGGACCCAGCACGGCAATTTGTGGTGGAGGTTGACGCATCTGAGGTGGGAGTTGGGGCGGTTCTTTCCCAGGTTTCCCCTCATGACAATAAGTTGCATCCTTGCGCTTACTTTTCCCATCGATTGTCTCCCGCAGAACGAAACTATGATGTCGGCAATCGAGAGCTGCTGGCTGTGCGCTTAGCTCTGGAGGAGTGGCGCCATTGGCTAGAGGCTACTACTATTCCTTTCATCGTGTGGACCGATCACAAAAACCTGGAATATATTCGGACCGCTAAACGATTGAATTCCAGACAGGCTCGCTGGGCGCTCTTCTTCGGGCGCTTTGATTTCGTTCTTTCCTATCGACCAGGCTCTAAGAATGGGAAGCCTGATGCCTTGTCGCGGTGCTTTTCTTCCCTGGGTGACTCATCTCCTCCCGATACCATCCTGCCTTCGGGGTGTGTACTGGGGGGAGTCACCTGGGGAATCGAACACCGTGTCAGACGAGCCCTTAATGGAGTCGAGGTTCCCCGAGAGTGTCCAGCGGGTCTCCTTTTTGTTCATAAGTCGGTTCGCGCGGCCGTTCTCCGTTGGTGCCACTCGTCCAGACTCACTTGCCATCCCGGTATCAGGAGGTCGCTGGCCGCCGTCCGTCAGCGATTCTGGTGGCCGGGCATGGCAGTGGACATAGACCGTTTCGTTAAGGCGTGCTCGGTCTGTGCCCAAAGCAAGTCACTCAACGTACCTCCTTCTGGGCTGCTCCAACCGCTTCTTGTCCCCTCCCGCCCATGGTCCCATATTGCCCTGGATTTTGTGGTTGGTCTCCCTAATTCCAGTGGCAATACGGTAGTCCTTACGGTAGTGGACCGTTTTTCCAAAGCGGTACACTTCCTGGCTCTCCCTAAACTCCCCTCTGCGAAGGAGACAGCCCAGACCGTCGTCGATCACGTCTTCCGGCTTCACGGCCTTCCGGAGGACGTGGTTTCCGATAGGGGACCACAGTTCGTTTCTTGCTTTTGGCGTGAATTCTGCCGACAGATTGGCGCAACCGCTAGTCTGTCGTCGGGATTTCATCCTCAATCTAATGGCCAGTCTGAGCGCGCCAATCAGGAACTGGGTCGTATGCTCCGCTGCCTGGCTTCTCACAACCCTTCTTCTTGGAGTCAGCAGCTTACGTGGGCTGAGTATGCTCACAACTCGTTGCCGGTATCATCTACTGGTATGTCTCCTTTTATGTGTTGCCTCGGTTACCAACCTCCTTTGTTTTCTTCCCAGGCTCCCGAAGCTGCGGTTCCCTCGGTCAACGCGTTTATTCGCCGTTGCCGCCTTACCTGGAGAAGAGCCAGGGAGGCGCTGTTACGGACCAGGGACCGTACCAAGCGCATGGCTGACCGCCACCGGAGAAAGGCTCCCAGGTACATCTGTGGACAACGGGTGTGGCTCTCTACGAGGGACCTCCCTTTGCGGGTTCCGGCTCGTAAGCTGGCTCCTCGTTACATAGGGCCATACCCGATTGTTAAAGTCATCAGTCCGGTGGCGGTAAGGCTTCGGTTGCCTGGGTCCCTTGGCCGGGTGCACCCAGTCTTCCACGTCTCCAGGGTCAAGCCTATCTGTCGCTCTCCTCATGTTCCCCCCCTCTCCTCCCCTGTCTCCCCCCCTCCTCCCCTGGTCATTGACGGAGCTCCCGCCTTCAGGGTCAGGAGGGTGCTTGACTCTAGGCGACGTGGTCGGGGATTCCAGTACCTGGTTGACTGGGAGGGTTATGGTCCGGAGGAGAGGTGTTGGGTCCCGACCCGGGACATTTTAGACCGTTCCCTCATTGAGGCCTTCCACCGCCGTCACTCTTCTTTCGCCTCGGGCGCACCGGGAGGTGCGCCTGGGGGGAGGGGTACTGTCAGGTCTCGGGTTTAACTTTCCTTTTTCTTCCTGGCAATCTCCTCACAGCTGTTTTCACTCACACTCTTCCGCACCTGTTCGTTATTTCCTCATTATCTTTCGACTCCTTATAGTCAGCCTCTGCCTTCCTTTCCGTTGCCAGTGTGTTAAATCCTTTCATGATTATCACTTGTGCTCTTGTCGTGTTATTTTTCTAATGCTCTTTCTTCCAGTTGCATTGCTGGTGGTTTCTTGTTCGCAGGCTGTTTGTCTCGCCGCTGCCTTCTATTTGGATTATCCGGTTTGGACTAACTCTGCTGCCTTCACTACTACGATTTCGCCTTATTCCCTTGGATGACGTTCGCACCTCGCCTGACCTTGCCTGTCTGACACAGAGTCCTCTTCAACCCCACGGAACCTGTTAGCACCTTTACTGACCTTCGCCTGTTTGACTCCGATCTGCTCGCTCCCATTTACCTTTTGCCTCTACGGAGTTGTTTATGTTTTTGCTGTCTCCTAAGTTGATTAAAAGACTATTTAACGCATCTGCTTTTGGGTCTGTCCTCTTTCCGTGACAATATGATTACACAATTAATAATCTAATATTTTATCAAATGCCATCAATTATTCTAATAAAGTAAATATAATATTTTCTAAGATTCATATATACAAAATATGTTGATTAAGGTTAATATAAATTTAATAAAAATACCACTAGCCAGACTGCTCAACTCAACTCAACTTTATTTATATAGCGCTTTTTACAATTTTCATTGTTACAAAGCAACTGTACATGACACATTAATACAAGAAAAACAACTAAAGGCATCTACCTGTAAAAACAAGACAAAGGTGAAAACAATAAAAGACAGACATACAAATGCTCCATTCACACATTGAGAGACGCACACACTGACAGTGAAAGCACACATAGGAGAGAGAACCACAGGTCAAATATTAAACGGACTATAAATTCTTATATGCAATATTAATTATGTCTAAATTCTAAAGCAGCCCCCCTGGCCAGACAAATAGTGCAAAACAATATGCAAACGGAGGCGAGGAACCCAAAACTCCAACAGAGAAAAAAAAAACTCAGGAGAACCCAGGCCCAACCAGGGGATTCCAGTTCCCCTCTGGCAAAAGCTGCTGCCTCTGCACAAGCTCAACAGTGCTTGCACAACAAGGCTAAATAAAAAATAAACTTACAAATAAGGTAAATTATAGATTTAAGATTATCATTAACAATCTAATAGCATTTGAAGTGTTGTAGAAAAATTGTGTCAAGTTGTCGGGTCCTTTATCCAGCTCTATCATCTCAGCTCTTGTCAGGTCATCGCTTCCCATTCTCAGCTCTGCAATCAGGTCTGGGCATGAACTGCATCCTGCAGTAACCTTGGAACAAAGAGACAAGACTGGCTGAGAGTAGAGTACTATTTACAGTAGAGTATCGTCAACAAACACAGACTCTGTGCCAGGCCCATCTATAAATTGTCCTCCATTTATAATTTAGAGCCATGAAAAACTATAATTGTGCTATATTTTTGTCCCAGGTTATGTGCAGAGGTGTTTTGTCACTCACTGATGCACAAAAGAGCAAACACTGAGTATTCCATTAAGTTAAAATGTTACTATAGGAGAAAATTATGCATGTCTCAATCATTTGAAGTCAGAGCAGCATTACTGTAAATTCATATATACATGTTACACTGTGAACAGAGCATGGTGCACAAGATGACAGGACACTGTGCTGCTGCATAGGACACTTTGCCTCAAATGTCAATTTTTGAGTTACCGTGTTACAGTGCCTTACAGTGCCTTACACTGCAGTGGTGTATAGAAGTGCTGTTCTAATTTAACTAATTTCTTATTTTCCCATTTCACTCTGCTTTATGTCTCCCCAACCAGAAACTGCAGTGGGTGCTTGCGTTAAACACAGAAGTCACACTTGCTCAAGGGCTCCTTTGGTTGTTGGAATGAGAGTGGAGAGAGTGGTGTTTATTCACTCCCCCAATTACATTTTCTGGGGGTCCTAAGACTCACAACTTTCGGGGTACAAGTCCAACTTTTTAACCAATGTCTATCACCTACATTTATCACCTACAAATGACATCAAAACAACATTCTAAAATGATTGTTCTTGGAACGTTTTCTCTTTATATTATGAAAAGCTTCATCAAGTCAGCCATCAAAACTATGTTACAAGAACGTTGTTCTTAGAACATTTACCTATAAATTTACAAGAGCATTCATTGAGTAAAAATAACATAAATAGAACGTTTCTAGAATGTTGTTCTAAAGACAATTTTTCTTAACATTAAAGGAATATTACTCATACATTGAAAACGTTATAAAAACGTCCCATAAACATTATTTTAAGAATGTTTTCCCCTAACCTTTAAATACCGTCATAACAACATTAGTGAAAGTTGTGGGAACGTTTCCTGTTAGCTGGGTCATAGATGAGTTATAAAGTCTTTGTGGTGCCTAAAAATACAGAGCATAGAGCTGATGTCTGTAGTCATAGGACATATGTGACCCTGGATCACAAAACCAGTCTTAAGTAGCACAGGAACATTTTTAGTAGAAGACAAAAATACATTGTATGGGTCAAAATTATAGATTTTTCTTTTATGGCAAAAATAATTTGGATATTAAGTAAAGATCATCTTCAATGAAGATATTTTGTAAATTTCCTACTTTAAATATATAAAATCTTTCTCAGCCAGATATTGTTCTGTTCTTACAACTCATACATCCATAGAAATCACAATATTCTTCTTTCAGATTATGTAAAAATCTTAATTTCTAAACATTGACCCATAAAACTAGTTTTATTGTCCATGGTCACATAAGTGACCCAGTCTGTGAAACCCATGCAATTGAGAAACAAAGTTTTAAGTTCAAAGTAATATATTCATTCAACAATATCAAGACTATATTATATATGATTATATAATGACTAGAAGAGGAATATAAGTGTTGAGTCAGTGTATTTAAGTGTTGAGTCAGTGTATTTAAGTGTTGAGTCAGTGTGTTTAAGTGTTGAGTCAGTGTGTTTAAGTGTTGCGTCAGTGTGTTTAAGTGTTGAGTCAGTGTATTTAAGAGTTGAGTCAGTGTATTTAAGTGCTGAAGTACAAGAGCTTTTGATTGTGTACAGCTGCTGCTCATCATCATCATCAGATCTTATGTGTTCTCATTGGTGAAGGAAGAACTGATGACATCACACATCAATTTACTCAATAAACTGGACATTGGAGAGCAGCTGTGTCTCATACAAACACTATTAGAGTGAAGCTTTATAAAGACACCTCATAGCACATGTCTGGTTCTTCTGAGAGCACATTATTCAACCATAATTTATAAGTTGTTCTCTGTCTCAGAACACTCACAACTTTAGAAAGTAAACTGTAAAATATGTGATTTCAGTGGTGTCTTAAAACACCTGGACAGTGGGGTAGCAATGAGAGTTTCAATTTTGAAGTTTTCCCAAAATGAGTATCTCTCATAGGTATATTTTGCTATTTCAGTACATCCCAATACATATTAATATATGAGTCCGTTTTTTAAATTTGGATCAAATGTTCACTCTGTTCTCTGCAAGATATACTTGCAGAGAACTAAAGCAGAATAATAGATATACCTGATGGGAGGGAGCACAAGAACAGGTTCATTCCTCCTCTCTGTGTATTAGACATGGATTAATACCATTTAAAGTCCTGCACAGACTTCCTTTATCTGAACTAAAGCTCTCTAAGATGTTTTCTTTTGTGGACCACTCATGTGAAAGATGTGGTATATCCCCAGCATCATTAGAACATATGTTTTGGAAGTGACATAACATTTATAACTATTGTAATTCTGTGTTTCAACTATTATCAGAAGTGGTGGATAAACCACTAAAGAAGGACCCAGTCATGGATATTTTCAGTGTCAGGAGTGAAAATGCAGAACTCTCAACAAATCAACACAATATGCTTGGAGCCGTAACCAGTACTGAAATTGTAAATAACAATCAGGGGGTATGGTGGATTGGATATAATGTTTAGGGTCAGATCATTTGTTCTGCATATGGTGGGAGACCAACCGTGTACCCTTTTAAATAAGCACGAAGATAATTATTATATTATATTATATTACTCTAAAACAACATGCATGCTATTGATATATTACATATCAGATACTCCTGTCATTATTCTTGACCAACAAGGCACAATTGGAGTTGGTCCCCAGGCTGACGTGACTACCTGCTCCTACATAATTAGGGTAAATATAGAGGACAAATCTTCCACTGTGTGCAAGTGCAACTTCATACTCATGATACCTATAAATCTATTGGGAATTCATCTATCAAATGTTGAAACAAAACCTCACAAAGTATTGTAAATGATCATGAATCAAGTCCATTTTAATTGAAGTGCAAGAACAAACGGATTAAACAAATGTATAATTTACAAAAGCTGAAAATAAAACATATAATACAAATACATGGCACCACTTGAAATTTCTTATACTCAAACAAAAGACAGAAAAGGGGAAGTAAATGAATAACTGATCAGTTCACTGCAATGCTGCCTACCCCATTCTCCCCTACAGTATCTCATGGAAGCTTCCAAAGATTTTCATAATGTTTTTTCACGTATATTTGCCGGTCTCTTGCTTTCAGATCTTGGCTTTGAAGCAAAGACTTGACAAAAACATCTGGTTTGAACTTTTTTAGTGGAAGGCCAACACACTTGATGAAAAGCAAGGCTGACATACTTTGTACCTCTAGGGTGCTTCTAGTTATGGTTAAAATGTTCATCTGACTCAGGGGTGTAGCAAGCTTTTCAAAAGTGCGGGGGATGGATGTTGTTTGTTTGTTTGTTAACAATGAAACGATGAATTCAATGACAGAACGATTCAAAAGGTATAACATACAAAATATAAAAAGCTTCCCATTTAAATGAGTGATACTATAAAATAAGTACACACGGAATATAAGTCAAAACTCTGTTGTGAAAATACACAACAGTAGACTTGCTAATGAATCAGAAATACTTTAATAATCCCAGGGGGAAAAGACAGTGGTAAGGTCAATAGTGACATGGGTCTGAAAGGACTGTGACTGAGACTGCTAAAGTTTACTTACTTGCGCCTTGAAAAGGGGAGATATTAAAAAAGCGCCCAAACAAAACTTTTTCTCTGGTGGTATAAATGATGTAACAATTTACTGTTTTTAAACATTAAAATAATGTACACTTCTTTCATATTTCTTCAACGGGTACAATCAAACATAATATGTGAGTATCCACAAAAGTATTCAGCCAATCAAAAAACAATGCTCAAAATCAATAGCACTGGCAATCAACCCATAAATACACTTAACAAGTACAATTTGTCCCTCCTCCTCGTCAATTCCCTGCCTTCATCACAGTTACTTTATACATTACATGCCACATAAATATCCAAATTTAGCTAGCGACTGAACAATATCCCAATTAGCAATTAGCATTAGTCAAAAAGATGAAATATAATTCAGAAAACACTCGATATATCAACAAAACTTAAGCGGAACATCTCCCCAAACACATATCAAGGTTATTTAAAACCTTGAAAGCATAAACACTCATTCAAAGTAACTGGAAAAGGGAGACGTAAATAAGTTCCCGCCTCCTTAGCGCGAGCTGAGCGATAAATCTAACACACCAACAGAGGCGGGACCAAAGGCAGAACAGCCAATCATCAGCCGGTCACACTCAAATCCGGTGTCCTGTTTGAGTGGGAGAGGAAGCAGCCGCATCGAGAGCAGACACAGAGTGGCCAGAGAAATGGAGGAGTGACTGCTGTAAGGCGTTTGTACAAAACTGCAGAAAAAGTGCTGGTGTTGAACCCTCTCATGGGGAAAAGTGTGGGTGTTAAAACACGCCCCTGATCTGTCTGAACCCACGTTCACACTCAGCTGTGGAGATGACCAGTGTGTTCACTGCTTGAATGAGGGGTTTTGGCTCTTCTGGTGCTGGTGGATTCATTTCATCAACAGTTTTGACTTTGACCATATCAATATATTCCCTCATTACTCTGAATTTGTCTGACATTATCAAGCTTGAAAATGGAGCAGAGTTCCTGTGTTTTTGTTTTAGGTATAATGAACACCACACACATCTGGCCAATTGGACGGCTGCAGTACTTTGACATTGTTAAGAAAGCTCTGGTACTCTTCTTTGCTTCTATGTTTACCAGGCAGGCATCCCAGTCTTCTTTCGGCTAATGTCGATAAAGTACTGATTGTCGGAGATTTTAATATCCACGTAGATAGTGCTAATAATCTATTAGCAGTGGCGTTTAAAGAGCTACATGACTCTTTTGGTGTAACACCACACATCAATTGACCTCCTCATCAACTTAATCAAACTCTAGACTTGATTATATCACACGGAGCCGATCTAACCAATATCAATATTATACCTTAAAACGACGACGTTTCCGATCACCATCTTATAACATGTACACTGCGGACTGCAGAAATCAGTTGTATATCTCGTTATCGACAGGGTAGAACAATCACCTCAACTACTAAAGATAGTTTCATAAGGAACCTGCCAGATCTGACTCCTTTAATAACCTTGCCAACAAATATAGAATCGCTCGATGACATGACCAGCAACATGGGCACTATTTTCTCTAATACATTAGAAGCAGCTGCACCTATGAAGTCAAAAAGGATAAATGAAAAGATCACAGCACCATGGTATAATAACACCACTCGCGCCTTAAAAAGAGAAACGCGTAAACTGGAGCGCAAATGGAAACAAACCCAATTAGAGGTCTTTAAAATTGCATGGAAAGAGAGTGCAAGCTGTTACAAAAAGGCACTAAAAGCGGCAAAAGCCGAGCACTTCCGTAACCTCATAGAAAATAACAAAAACAATCCAAGGTTTTTATTTAGTACAATTGCTAAGCTAACAAACAAACAGACTCCACCTGACCTGGCTATTCCGCCACACCTTGGTAGCAATGAATTCATGAAAAAATTTACAGAGAAAATCGAAAAAATGCGAGAGAACATAACTAAAACCAAACCTCCAAGTGTGTCGGAAGAATTAGTTTCAGTGTTTTTCTCCTATAAATCAAGAAGATTTAATTAAAATTATTGCAACATCCAAACCGACGACATGCTTATTAGACCCCATTCCGACTACTTTATTAAAAGAGTTACTACCTGCTGTAATTGAGCCCATTTATAACATTACTAACTCGTCAATTAATCTAGGCCATGTCCCAGGATCATTTAAGCTGGCTGTAATTAAGCCTCTTTTCAAAAAAAGAGAACGAACTAGGAAACTATAGACCAATTTCAAATCTACCGTACTTGTCTAAAATACTAGAAAAAGTAGTGTCCACTCAGTTGTGTACTTTCCTACAAAATAATGACATGCACGAAAAGTTTCAGTCTGGCTTTAGACCGCATCACAGCACTGAAACTGCGCTCGTTAGAATTACAAATGACCTTCTTATTGCATCAGATAAAGGTAACATCTCACTATTAGTCCTGCTTGACCTTAGTGCTGCTTTCGAGACTGTGGACCATAAAATACTATTAGATTGTTAAAACAATTATACCGGTATTCAGGGACAGGCACTACAATGCTTCAGATCTTACTTATCAGACAGATATCAATATATCCATTTAAATGGGAAATCATCAAATCTTACGCAAGTAAATTACGGATTACCTCAGGGATCGGTTTTAGAACCCTTGTTTTTCTCCATATACATGCTGCCCCTCGGCAACATTATCAGAAAACATGGAATTAGCTTCCACTGTTATGCAGATGATACTCAGCTATATATCTCATCAAGACCAGATGATTCCTTCAAGCTATCCAAACTGGCAGAGTGCATCGAGGACATAAAACATTGGATGACTAGTAACTTCCTCCTTTTAAACTCTAGCAAAACAGAAATATTACTTATAGCACCAAAAACACATAAATGGAATATCTCAGATTACAACCTGGAAATTGAAAGCTGCACTGTTACTCCAACAAATACATTTAAAGACCTAGGCGTTATATTAGACTGCAACCTGTCATTTAAAAAAAAAAACTCAAATATCACAAAAACAGCCTTCTTCCACTTTAGAAATGTTGCCAAATTACGAAATATTTTATGTGTTGCTGAAGCAGAAAAGCTTATTCATGCATTTGTGACCTCACGGCTTGACTATTGTAATGCTCTACTTAGTGGTTGTCCTGTATCATCAATAAACAAACTACAATTAGTTCAGAATGCAGCTGCCAGAGTTCTTACTAGGTCAAGAAAATACGATCACATAACCCCAGTTTTATCATCGCTTCACTGGCTACCCATTAAGTATCGTATAGACTTTGAAATTCTTTTAATTACTTACAAAGCCTTAAACGGTTTAGCACCTACTTACTTAACCGAGCTTTTATCAATTACAACCAATCACGCTCTCTAAGATAGAATAACTAAATCCACCAAAGGGGGACGAGCTTTCTCATACGTAGCGAGTAAACTCTGGAATAGCCTTCCTAATACTATTCGAGGGTCAGACACACTCTCCCAATTTAAATCTAGATTAAAGACACATCTTTTCACCCAATCTTTCACAATTATTTTCTCTCTGCCTCCGCCTCGGGATGCCCATCCCGAGGTAGGGAGAAATTCCACCAGGTCCAGATGATCGACATATGCCCATCCCCAACTAGAGATTACGCCACCTACAGCTGCAGACTGACTGACCATCCCAGCTCCATCTAAGGCAATTCTACCACCACCCAAGAGAAATACGACCATCGGACCATCCAAGACCACTACATCCCCAATCAAGAGCAAAGACGGACTATTTGTCACATTAATGCTGAAGTTACAATACTTGGTATTATTGCTAAACTTGCATCACGTGTCAGCAGTTTGAAGTTATAGCTGGATTCAGTGATCCTGTTGGGGGTTCCTGGGTTGGTGTTTGTGGGGAGTGAGGGGGCTCGTTGGTTGTGGTTGGGGGGGATTCATTACTGGGACTGTGTGGGTGCGATTTGGCCTTGTTTTGTGGTCGATGTCAGACAAAGTTAAAACATGCCATTACTATTTTCCCTGGTTGTTCCTCTGTTTTCTGGTGTCTATCGTGGAGTGGGACGTCATATGACTCGTCAGAGGGGATATGGCCCTCCCGGTTGAGCCTGGTTTCTCATGGTTTTTTTCTCCATTAATCAATCATTGGAGTTTGGGTTCTTCGCCACAGCAGGGCAGTGTTGGCTTACTTGCCGGGAGACTGCATTTATTTATTAATTAGATATTATTTATTAGAATGATCTTGCTCGTTCTATAAATACCATGCACTGTGCTCTGTTTTACCTTTGTGTTTTTCTGTTTTCCTGTTTGCCCTGTAAAGCTGCTTTGGAACAATGCACATTGTGAAAAGCGCTATATAAATAAACTTGAATTGAACTTTGTTCTTTTAAAGAGTGTAGATTTATTATGATATAATCATTACACAATCAGTGACTTAAAATGTTCATAAAACGGTGATAATATCAACTATCGCAATCATTTCTGAAGCAATTTATTTAAAAAAAAACAGTAATCACGACAGGCCTAACTATGACATGGTAAGACTTTACAACAAGGTTCTACTTTTTCAAATTTGCTTAAAGCATTACCTAATATGAACAACACTTGTACAACATTTATTAATCTTAGTCTTTGTTAATTTCAGCATTTACTAATACATATTTAAAATCCAAAGTTCTATCTGTTAACATAAGTTAATGCATCATGATCTGGCTTACTTCGTCTGCATTTACATCTGCGAGACATCTACATTACATAGTTTCCTCATCTGCAATACAGCTCGTAGATGTCTGCTTTCAGGCATCATATAGACATCTAGAAGAAGTCTGTAGATATGTATGATTTAGAATAGATGTAAAGCTGCTCTTTATAAGATGTTTAGCAGATGTTTTTACACAGTAGATCTCCAGATCTTTATCAGACATATTAAAGATCTTCAGACGACTCTGAGAGGTATTGGAGAAGAGCAAACTATGTACTGCAGATGTAAATACAGATGTAAACTAACTTAAGCCAGGTGGAGTGTCCTATCTGGGAAATGAATAGATTTTTTTCATTAAAAATTAAACAATTCTCTAAAAAAATCAAATGGGATAACATTGAAGCATTTATTTTACATTTCACATAGTTTGCTGACGGTCCCTAACCGGTCTAATCGCAAGAAAGTCTGTATATGAGCGTGTATAAATCCCGGCTCATTAAAGCAGATTAAAGAAACGTCATCTGTGTCGACTTCTCGTTTTAATAAATTACAAATAACCTTTAACTACACTGTTACTGTCATACACTTAAGATCTATTGACGTCATTCGCCGATTGATTTCCGTCTCTGATACAAATTCAAACGTCTAACCAACATTACATCGGTACACTACAAAGTCAGTTTTATATGGATAGAATTAATTTTGCCATCCTAATATAAATGACGGTTAATTCATTACAATTTTCTTTTTTGTGAACTATTTTTGAAAACGTGAATGTGATATTAACAATCATGGTCGAAAAATGTGTGACGCAGTCCACCATTACTAAACCTTCTGAGCAGCTGAGAAAACTTGAACTATTAACACAAACATACTTTAAATAAATATAAATCGTTTTGTTAAAATGCGAATCATGACAATAACAATCCAACACAATCCTGAAAGACAATCGTACGAGCAGTTTTTCTGCTTTGCTGTATTTAGGCCTACTTTATGTGTGTGATAAATTTGAGCATGAATTGTGAACACATGCGTCTCATGCTTCAATCAATCAATCAATCAATTTAATTTATATAGCACATTTAAAAACAACCATTGTTGACCAAAGTGCTTAACAATGTCCAAGACAAAAACATACACATACACATACATATATATATATATACATACATACACACATACTAATAAAAATAATAACATCGCAATGTCTCCCCTCGCAATGCTTGCAAGTAGGAAACTTCTCTTTATCTCCAGAATTTCTGTAATCATTTTACAGAGAAATAACAAAATGTACTCTGAAAAGAGTGTTTGTGACGCTGTTTCATATGTTCTGAAGATTCAGCTGAACAAGATTATTATCAAATTATCTTGATTTGAAGGCAGTGTGGCTATGACAGCTTCTTCAATGTCTGTGTCCCAGAGAGCGTAGGTCTACAAGATAATTAGAAATGGCAGGTTCATTTTTATTCACAGTGTTATAATATAAAATAAAAAGTTAAAAGAACAAGATTATATACCTTTTCATCTGGATCTTTTATTTCAGCAATTTCAGACCATTTTTTCTTTTTTTTTGCTGTTATCAGATTGCTGAATAGCAACCTTGCATGCATGAGATTTCTTTGTTTCATTTGGTTTGGTTAAATCTTGAACATTTGTGTTTTGTTTGCCATGTCTAACAGATTTTATGTGTCTTTTGTGTTGATTTTTGTTTTTTATCTTTTTTGGCACAGGCATGATTACAGGGACACTGTAGTATTTAGACTTTGTTGTCTTTTGTCTTTTGGCCCACTGTTCTTCATTTAGCTCTAGTGCTTCCCTTTTTCTCTTTGTTGGTGGAAGTTCTGATCCAAGTGGCAGTTCATGTACAGTCATGTGTTCCTTGTATCGTCCCTTTAAGGATGCATGAAGTCTGCAGATAAAATCAGCAGGCCTCATTTTCCTTTTTCTTTGTAGAATTACATTTTTTACAATTCCAAACCAACATTCAACATGGATGTCTCTGTCTTTTTGCACTCTGAAGCACACTTAAGTTGTGTAGGTGTCCTGTCCCTTTAAAGCAATACATCAGCATTAATATGCAGTTTAAATACACATAAGGCCATGCAAACTAGTCAAATCAATTTGTAAAAGTTTTCACAAATAATGTTTAGTGTAAAGAGAGTTTTGTTCACCATTTTAGGCCATTTGTTAAGTGGCGATGGACTCTCATCACCTGTAAACTCATTTTCCTTTCACATGAAGGACTTAAGGAATGTGTTTAGGCAAATGTTTCACAAATCTAAAGAGTCATTTTAAACTCAAAAACATTGGTTAGGGTACCGCAAGCAATTTTTAGGAATAGTATGCCTTCTGTTCCTTTTAAGCCACTATGCTTATGGATTATATAAAGACATTTTAAGTGATAAAGTCAATTTGTGAACATTTTTATGGTGACCTAACAATGACGCAAATGTTTTTATGAATAAGAACATGAGAAAATTGCAATGCCATTTGTGAAACTATCTATATAAAGTAAAGCAACATGTGAAAGAGAAACAAAACACTGAAACAATTCACCAATCACAACGTTACAGTTACTTGTATGACTCACTGAAAAAATTCACAAATCAAAGTGGACAAGATGACGTTCTTTTTATGTGTTTAGGTCTTCAGCTTCATGAGTTATAGGCGTTTGAAAAAAAAAAAGTCGCAAAAAGAAACACGGATATCGTGCGGGGGAAACCGATTCATATGAATTCACAAATCATTGCGTGCAAAATGTAATAATGTGTTCATGTACACAGCAGAGCGATGCGGATTCACAACTTATAAACGTCTGAATGTCAAACCGCTAAACTATCTTTACTGCGGTAAAGAATCTTTGTTTTATTGAATTACAAAAATAGAAAAACACAAAGAACACATAACATGAACTATGAATCGTTCTTTAAAAGACAGTTTTGTGCTGTGTTATTGTATTTGTTTGTTAATATGTCTACACTCCCCTTACGACAATTTACCATTGATTTTACCACGGATTAAATGTAATACAACTAACTGTGGTTAGTACACCTTTACCACCAAAAACTATGGTTCATTTTCGTAAGGTCACGTCTTGTGTTTGCTTAAAATCTTAATAGCTCTGACTAGAGTTGAGCCGGATACTCGGCTGAAACGAGTATCCGGTACGGAAAAGCACTTTTGCCGAGTACGAGTATCATACGAGTAATACGAGTCAATATCTGTGCTCGGATTGAATAAAAATCCTCAGTTGTGTTGCTGACTGTGTCCCGCTCTGCTCACTCACACACAGAACACTGAGAAGAGAACAGCGCTCTGTCTATCTGTCTCTCCCTCAGTCACTCAGGTTCAAAGGTCTTTTCCGTTAACGTTTAGGGTTTGTATTCATTGTTGCCAAACTTGTTCTGAATATAGTTCGTTTGTTATCGTGATCGAAACCATTGATCTGAAGCTCAATGCTGATGCTGTCATGTAAATAGTTTTATAATCAGCAATAAATATAACAATTTCTGATCAACCCATATCAATTGCATGATTAAAATAACATACCGGTTAAAGCCCCGCCCAGTCCGAGTACAGATACGGATACAGATAATTCATATGGTTGACAGATACAGATACGGATACAGATAATGCTGTACTCGCTCATCCCTAATACCTGCTATATTAAAACAATTTCTGAAGGATCATGTGAAACTGAAGACTGGAGTAATGATGCTGACAAATTCAAATTTTGATGCCTTTCATGCCAAGAACAAAGTAAACTTCTTCTAAACCTCAAGCTCGTGTCTGATGTTCTGTGTGGTGCTGCAACAACAAAGTATATAAAGCTAAACTTCCTTGTCTTGTAATTGTATGTTAAGGGCACTAATAGCAACAAAAATAATATAAATTTTACATTGAAACGGCGATTAGTCATTGTAATGCTAAATACTTGAAGTTGCTTATCAATTCCTTTGTACAAGTAATACGCTTTAACAAATGCTGCATAACTGGGAATGTTAGGGATTAAATGAACAGAGTGTCTATTTACACCGCCATGTTGGCTTAAGTCACGATGAAAAACGACTTTGTTTGCGCATTCATTCTAGTGGGGTGGCGCGAGTGTATGTAAGTATTTTAATGACTTTAGTTTTTGAAGAAAAAAGCATGTTAAATTACCAGTGCTTGCATGTTTAGAGTCTGCAATTCGATATGGTTGTACATTTAAGCTGTGAATATTTCAAATTGAAACATTTCTCACTCCGTTTCATCGTCTAAAAATTAAATAATCAAAATTTACCTTTTAAATTTCATTAAAAAATTCAACTTAGTTTTAAATACAACCTTTAATATTCAACAGATAATTTTCAGTCCATATTATTTCGATTTAAAAATTTGCTTCCACAAATTCAGGGGTTCAAATTCGGCTTGAAATTCAACGTTTCAACATCCGGGAATCCGAGGAAAAGCAATAGAGCGCAGATTCTACAAATGCATGATCTCTTCCTGCTGCCTGACCGCTTCACCAGCAGGTGGTGTAAGTCGGTTCTGACGTAGATCAAAGCAAGAAATGCAGAAACTCTTTATATGTTTGCCACAGAGTCCACTCATCTGCTCGATTAAGTGAATATAGTTGTTCTCATATATAGCTTTTTATGTATCATCAAGAAGAAATGTATTGACGTTTGTACTGGCAGCTTAGCTCACCACTGTCAGCACTGGAAAGGACATGGAGCACGGGGACAATTCTAGGTGGCCTGGAATCATTGGACTACTCATACATTTATAATATTAATTTAATTATTTAAATATTCTACCCGATCTCCTTGTACTGCCTATCTAGAGTACGAGTTTATGTTTGTATTTGGCTTGCTATTTTTATACATCCATTGCTTTTTACGTGCATATGATATATTAACATTAAGTCATTTTGCAGCATTTAGCATTTTTATTCAAATAACTTAAGAAGAGTTCAGGGAGCAATATGTGATATGTCATACAGATGCAAAACAATATTGGTTAAGATCGTGTGGGTAAATTACTTTAAATAATTTCTGTAGCTTGCCAAATACAAACATAAAAATTTGGGCAATTGATAAGTACTATCTTAAGTCATCAAATAATGGTTTGAGTTTCGGGGATGAGAAAAAATGGATATATAACAGTGCTTTACTGAACCATACTGTGTATTGAGTTTTTAAAATAAAATAAGTTAATTTCATGAAGCTATTTGAATGACACATGCAATGGTATATGATTATATGTGCCAGAAAACAATACAACAAGATTTGAAAGCATTACATTAGGTTCATAACACCATCACAATAAACATAACGATTCAAATGAAAAAAATTATTTTGGTATAAAACTAAATAGGAAAAAAGCAATAAATATCCTTTTAAAAGTGACTACAGTTGTAAATGAAATAGTAGTGCAAACAGATATAAGAACAAGCCATGAACAATTTTTATCAGAGCGTAAAATAATCTACAATATAATACCATATTATAATAAGTATTTTCTTAAAAACATAATTGTATAATATTCTCTAAATGTAGGATATAAATGCTTAAACCTAAACAAACCAATTACCACTTAAAAGAGACATATCAATGGAAATAATTATGCCTACTTTTTATCAAAAATCTCTGAGGTCAGAACAAAAAATAAAGCCAATTTTAGTCTATTAGGCTAAATGAACGAGTAAATAAAAAAACGAAATACTGCAATAGAAAAAAAACACCTACCTAACTCCAGTCATTGTTTTCCCTCCTTGTTATGTTTTCAGCCTATGTGAGAAATACGCCTGGACATCCTAAAAGTCTTATTGTGCCATTTTGTGCTTTTTGCGTTCATATTCAGGGCTCTTCCGCATACGCTTTATTAAAAAGGTGTAGGCTATACTAATTTTGGTCAATTTTGGTCATTAAGCATGTTGGCGTGGTCAGTGGACGCTAAAGGGATAGAGTACAAACACTTAGCAAACCTTACTAGCTTATAACGTTTTTGTTCCACCATCCCACCATGCATGTTGCGGATATTCAGTATGGCATCGGGTCTCTGGTAAATTAAAAAGAATTAGCTTTTCCGAATCGACTCGAAAGACACAAATTAAATCAATTAAATTTTTATGTAAACAACAAATAGTTGTTAAACCAAACTTTGCAAGACATAATTAGGTTAATACCGTGAGTTATTGACATTTTTTGCATTTCATTAACAGACAGCAACTCAAGCAGTTTGTGGCACATTTTGGGAAATGAACACAGTATGCAACAAAAGTTTGTATCTTTGCGCTCAAAAACCATCTTTCAGCTGTTAGATCCATAACGGCGTGAGGTATCTTGCTTGGCTGCTGGCTGCACAAGACACTTTGGGTCTTGTCTGGTTCTAAAGCAGGTGCAGTCTGTTTGTATCTGGTCAATTTTATCTGGCCTGCTAAAGAAGTTCTCTTGGCTAAAATATCAGTTTTTCTATTTTGTACTAACAAAATAAAAACGATGAACATTTTCACAATTCCACAACATCCATCATTTTCTGAGAGTCGCAAATTAAAACAAGGTAATGTAAGGAAAATAAAAAGAAAGTCTGTAGAGATTGCTGCTTTGTCATATAAAGAAGCACATACTGGGAGTGACGCCTACGGGTTAAAATCGGAGCAGTTATCAATAAGATGCTGGTTGAGATCTCAGTATTTGACCGCTTTAAACACAATAAATGTCATGTAAATGATGATGATTCATAATATTTATGTGAAAATGATGTGTTGAAGTAAAAATAACCTAATTCCTTCAAGCCAGAACAGAAGGGCAGTCAAAGTCTGAGCAAAATAGGCCTAGTGTGTGTCTGTGCAGACTACTGGCAGTGCAAGCGTCAGTAAACATTTCTGAAAATGTTGATGATACATAAGAAGCTATATATGAGAACAACTATATTCACTTAATCGAGCAGATGAGTGGACTCTGTGGCAAACATATAAAGAGTTTCTGCATTTCTTGCTTTGATCTACGTCAGAACCGACTTACACCACCTGCTGGTGAAGCGGTCAGGCAGCAGGAAGAGATCATGCATTTGTAGAATCGGCGCTCTATTGCTTTTCCTCGGATTCCCGGATGTTGAAACTTTGAATTTCAAGCCGAATTTGAACCCCTGAATTTGTGGAAGCGAATTTTTAATTCGAAATAATATGGACTGAAAATTATCTGTCGAATATTAAAGGTTGTATTTAAAACTAAGGTGAATTTTTTAATGAAATTTAAAAGGTAAATTTTGATTATTTAATTTTTAGACGATGAAACGGAGTGAGAAATGTTTCAATTTGAAATATTCACAGCTTAAATGAACAACCATATTGAATTTCAGACTCTAAACATGCAAGCACTGGTAATGCAACAGGATTATTTTTGATTAGTAGTAATTCAACATGCTTTTTTCTTCAAAAACTAAAGTCATTAAAATACTTCCATACGAGCGCTTAACCGATTAACCGTTTTCGAATCTCCCCTTTGCCTCTTTTTGCCCATCTCACATCAGATCGTAAAGGCATCTATTTTCAATCAAATTAAGAGGTTATGGAAAATTTAGAATTGGGTTAGGCATGTTGTCAATTGGCGTCCATTTAATGATTCAATACATACAGGCAATGCAAGTTTATTTATATATCACATTTCAAACAGGTTATGGTGATTTATATAGAAATTACAGAAAAAGAAGGATATGATGCAAAATAAATCTTCAAAAAGCGTTAATAAATCACACATACTTAAGAATTGAAAATAACAATAGATAGGAAATCAAATGTGCAACTGAAGGAAAAAGAAGACAAATGAACGTCTAATTGTCTTTTAATCTGGATGTAAAAGTAGCTAATATTGATGAGCATCTGATGCCTGCCGTCTATTTTTAGGCTACCAGTACTTATTGTTTAGTTACTAGTAACTATTCCATTAGATACTAGTACCTACATATTAGATACTAGTTCTTATTTATTAGATACTAGTACTTATTCATTAGATACTAGTTCTTATTCATTAGATACTAGTACTTATTCATTAGATACTAGTGCCTAAAATTAGATACTAGTACTTATTTATTAGAGACTAGTACTTATTCATTAGATACTAGTACTTATTCATTAGATACTAGTACTTATTCATTAGATACTAGTACTTATTCATTAGATACTAGTACTTATTCATTCGATACTAGTACTTATTCATTAGATACTAGTGCTTATTTATTAGATACTAGTACTTATTCATTAGATACTAGTGCTTATTCATTAGATACTAGTACTTATTCATTAGATACTAGTACTTATTCATTAGATACTAGTACTTATTCATTCGATACTAGTACTTATTCATTAGATACTAGTACTTATTCATTCGATACTAGTACTTATTCATTAGATACTAGTACTTATTCATTAGATACTAGTACTTATTCATTAGATACTAGTGCCTAAAATTAGATACTAGTACTTATTTATTAGAGACTAGTACTTATTCATAAGATACCAGTACTTAATCATTAGATACTAGTGCCTAAAATTAGATACTAGTACTTATTCATTAGATACTAGTACTTATTCATTAGATACTAGTGCCTAAAATTAGATACTAGTACTTATTTATTAGAGACTAGTACTTATTCATTAGATACTAGTACTTATTCATTAGATACTAGTACTTATTCATTAGATACTAGTACTTATTCATTAGATACTAGTACTTATTCATTCGATACTAGTACTTATTCATTAGATACTAGTACTTATTCATTCGATACTAGTACTTATTCATTAGATACTAGTACTTATTCATTAGATACTAGTACTTATTCATTAGATACTAGTGCCTAAAATTAGATACTAGTACTTATTTATTAGAGACTAGTACTTATTCATAAGATACCAGTACTTAATCATTAGATACTAGTGCCTAAAATTAGATACTAGTGCTTTATGGCAAGCCATTTTGTCATTTAACCCTTGAGGTTTACTAGTATCTATTTTTAGGCTGCTAGTACTTATTGTTTAGTCACTAGTACCTATTCAATTAGATACTAGTACTTATTCATTCGATACTAGTACCTAAAAATTAGATACTAGTGCTTATTCATTAGATACTAGTACCTAAAATTAGATACTAATGCTTATTTATTAGATACTAGTACTTAATTATTAAATACTAGTACCTAAAAATTAGATACTCTTGCTTATTCATTAGATACTAGTACCTAAAATTAGATACTAATGCTTATTTATTAGATACTAGTACTTAATCATTAGATACTAGTGTCTAAAATTAGATACTAGTGCTTATTCATTAGATACTAGTACTTATTCATTAGATACTAGTACCTAAATATTAGATACTAGTGCTTATTTATTAGATACTAGTACTTATTCATTAGATACTAGTACTTATTCATTAGATACTAGTACTTATTCATTAGATACTAGTACTTATTCATTCGATACTAGTACTTATTCATTAGATACTAGTACTTATTCATTAGATACTAGTACTTATTCATTAGATACTAGTGCCTAAAATTAGATACTAGTACTTATTTATTAGAGACTAGTACTTATTCATTAGATACCAGTACTTAATCATTAGATACTAGTGCCTAAAATTAGATACTAGTGCTTATTCATTAGATACTAGTACCTAAAATTAGATACTAATGCTTATTTATTAGATACTAGTACTTAATCATTAGATACTAGTGTCTAAAATTAGATACTAGTGCTTATTCATTAGATACTAGTACTTATTCATTAGATACTAGTACTTATTCATTAGATACTAGTACTTATTCATTAGATACTAGTACTTATTCATTAGATACTAGTACTTAATCATTAGATACTAGTGCCTAAAATTAGATACTAGTGCTTTATGGCAAGCCATTTTGTCATTTAACCCTTGAGGTTTACTAGTATCTATTTTTAGGCTGGTAGTACTTATTGTTTAGTCACTAGTACCTATTCAATTAGATACTAGTACTTAATCATTAAATACTAGTACCTAAAAATTAGATACTAGTGCTTATTTATTAGATACTAGTACTTATTCAATAGATACTAGTGCCTAAAATTAGATACTAGTACTTATTTATTAGAGACTAGTACTTATTTATTAGATACTAGTACTTAATCATTAGATACTAGTGCCTAAAATTAGATACTAGTACTTATTTATTAGAGACTAGTACTTATTTATTAGATACTAGTACTTAATCATTAGATACTAGTGCCTAAAATTAGATACTAGTGCTTATTCATTAGATACTAGTTCTTATTCATTAGATACTAGTACCTAAATATTAGATACTAGTGCTTATTTATTAGATACTAGTACTTAATCATTAGATACTAGTACTTATTCATTAGATACTAGTGCCTAAAATTAGATACTAGTGCCTAAAATTAGATACTAGTACTTATTTATTAGAGACTAGTACTTATTTATTAGATGCTAGTACTTAATCATTAGATACTAGTGCCTAAAATTAGATACTAGTACTTATTTATTAGAGACTAGTACTTATTTATTAGATACTAGTACTTAATCATTAGATACTAGTGCCTAAAATTAGATACTAGTGCTTATTCATTAGATACTAGTACTTATTCATTAGATACTAGTACCTAAATATTAGATACTAGTGCTTATTTATTAGATACTAGTACTTATTCATTAGATACTAGTACTTATTCATTACATACTAGTACCTAAAATTAGATACTAGTGCCTAAAATTAGATACTAGTACTTATTTATTAGAGACTAGTACCTAAATATTAGATACTAGTGCTTATTTATTAGATACTAGTACTTAATCATTAGATACTAGTACTTATTCATTAGATACTAGTGCCTAAAATTAGATACTAGTGCCTAAAATTAGATACTAGTGCTTATTTATTAGATACTAGTACTTATTCATTAGATACTAGTACTTATTCATTAGATACTAGTACTTAATCATTAGATACTAGTGCCTAAAATTAGATACTAGTGCTTTATGGCAAGCCATTTTGTCATTTAACCCTTGAGGTTTGCTAGTATCTATTTTTAGGCTACTAGTACTTATTGTTTAGTCACTAGTACCTATTCCATTAGATACTAGTACTTAATCATTAAATACTAGTACCTAAAAATTAGATACTAGTGCTTATTTATTAGATACTAGTACTTATTCATTACATACTAGTACCTAAAATTAGATACTATTGCTTATTTATTAGATACTAGTATTTATTCATTACATACTAGTAACTTTTTAGATCTAAGATATCCTGAACATAATAGATACTAGTTTAAGCTTATACTCAGTATGCAAATTATATGTTGAATATTAATAAGACAACGTAATATGTAAGGAAGATCGGGCCGGAGAGTAAGAAAGAAGATGACAAAATGCAGCTTTACTGAAAGAACATTTCAACATGGTCACTTCGGCAGCACATAGCCATTAATTTGTGTTTAGTGAATTTAGACGATTTAACGAGAGCTGGTTAGAGCACTAACTGACTGAATAATCCGCCTATTCCTGGCCGATATTTATTCGATCTGTTTGGTAGGGCCAAACATACGTGTTCTATCTGGGTTTCGTCCCAGCTCTCCTCCATGAATAAGGCTAAATCCACGAGGCTGAATCCAGCGTCTTATTCGTAGTTTCTTACTGAAACTATCCGTTCCACCTTAAAAATGCGAAGCATCCGCATCTCTAATTTCTTATTCACGCTTAGCTTAGGGACCATCTCACCTTTCTCTTCTTTTACGTTTTTTTTAAACTTTTGTGTGCGTGTGTGTCTGTGGGCGTGTCTGTTTCTGTTGGCGTGTCTGTGTGTGTGTGTGTGTCTGTGCCTGTGTGCGTTTGTCTGTGCGTGTGTGTGTATGTCAGTGGGCGTGTCTGTATGTGCTTGCGTGCGCGAGCGTGTATAGGTGTGTGTGTGTGTGTGTGCGTGCGTGCGTGTGAGAGCACCGAGGATGGGCTGCTGCTTGCTGTCTGAGTCAAAACATGCTGAATGCCCCTTGAGATGACCGTGAACTTCACGTGGAACCTCAATCACCCACTCCCCTTAACATTCTCAATATTACTTTGATAGAACAGTTTTTAGGCAGCCTATCTCCACCATGAATATTAATCACATCCAATAGTACCTACATGTTTGAAAGTGCAATATTCTAGTGCAGAGCATGAAATACGGTTTATACATAATGAAGTCAATTACGTGTATATTTGTAAAAAGCATACTATACACAGTTTTATTATACTTAGCATATCTATTATTAACTGTCTCTCTTACCTCTTATGTAAATTAATTATTTTCATCATTGATATATTTTATTTTTATTCTATATATATATTTTTTTTAAATGTTCTGATCCATTGCTCTTATACAATTTAGTATACACCTGTTGGTCTTAGCCAGTGCGTTAAACACACATTATATTTCTACTATGTAGTTACATGTATATAGATTTATCTAAACTTTGTCACTTGTTGTATGTACAGAAAATGTCTATTGTCAGAACTGTGTTTTTGTACAAATATGTCTTTGATGGTGCGTTCAAAGTTCCACAGCTAGCTTATCCCTTGATGTCTACCGTCATGCAAGAAAACAGACATTTTTACTGTAGCATTTTTAAGTTATGGACCCATGAATTTGACATATCTCACAGTACTGTTCAATGGGCCGTTGGGACATTTTGAGGTGCTACGGCTCAGGGGATAGCTACTGAGTATTATTACTTAAGTAAATGAACTATATTTTTATACAAAATAAAGTCTTGAAGTTGCACAACTATCTCGATTAATCTGGTTGTCTGGTTTTAGCAAGTATAAGATGGAAATAGCTTGTTTAGCTGGTCCTCCCAGTCTGACCAAAGCTGGCAAAGGTAACTGAACCCATCCAAACTACTATGCTAAACCAACTGAGCCATCTAAAACAATCCAAGCAGTTTAGGCTTATATTAAGACTGCTCAACACCAAAACGGATAAACAGACTCAAAATTATTTTTACCATGCACAACAATTAATGTAAATGCATATATGTATATACGCATTACAAATATTTAACGCCACTAACGCAACATCCATTTTTTTCTGTAATAATTGTCAAGGGTTCCATTATATAATCATGCTCTTATTCATATGAAGGCCATTAAACTATTTGTTTGGCTGTGGGTCAGAAGTCCTGTCTGCTACACTTAAGGCTGTGTCAGAATCTGTCAGACAGCGTACCAGTATTAACTTCCCTTTCGTGCTTGAATGAACAACGACATTTTGTCTAGTATTTTGAAGTCTTAAATGAATACAATGAGTTATGAAAATATTTTTGTGAAATATGCTGATTTCAAAAAATTGTCCGTAGTGTGTGAGTGCGTGAGTGAATGAGTGATGAGTGAGTGTGTGCCCTGCGATGGGTTGGCACTCCATCCAGGGTGTATCCTGCCTTGATGCCCGATGACTCCTGAGATAGGCGCAGGCTCCCCGTGACCCGAGGTAGTTCGGATAAGCGGTAGAAAATGGATGGATGGATGGATGCTGATTTCATAGGCCCATAACTCCAAAATGCTACAATAGAACTGTCTCCTGTCATGTATGATGGTAGACAGGGAGACAGGGTATAACGCCTATGTGGCATCTTTAACACACCCTCAAAGAAAGTTCAGTTATAGCACCTCAAAATGTCCGATAAGTGCAACGGCGCATTCAACAGTACTGTGAGATATGCCAAATTCAGGGGTTCATAACTTAAAAATGCTACAGTAAAAAATGTCTGTTTTCCTGCATGACGGTAGACATCAAAACAAGGTATAACCTAGCTGTGGAACTTTGAACGCACCATCAAAGACATACAAAAACACAGTTCTGACAATAGACATTTTCTGTACATACAACAAGTGACAAAGTTTACATAAATCTATATACATGTAACTACATAGTAGAAATATAATGTGTGTTTAACGCACTGGCTAAGACCAACAGGTGTATAATAAATTGTATAAGAGCAATGGATCAGAACATTTTGGATTTGGATTCAATTTATTGTCATTACACATGTACAAGTACAATGCAACAAAATGTATCAAGAAGGAAATACAGCATAACATGAGGAAGGTGGGGAGAAAAACAAGCACACAGTACACATGGACAAGACTTGCAACAGGGTAAGTAGCTCCGGCACCGGCAATCCGGTCCTGCAGCCATTACGGGAAGCTTTGTGAGGCTTTGGACAGCTGTTCCCGTTTTAAGAATTTTTCGATAACCCAGGGCAAAGCATAATCCAATCAGCATAATACCTGTTATCATGGTTCCGAAAAGGTAGATATCTTCAATGTCCTCCACAGAAAGAGCGGCCAGACACACGATCCGCCATCTCTCCCACGCGTCCATCGTGTAGCCAGCTGCGAACGTTCCGTCAGGGCATTCAAGTTCACCCGAACCTTTGTTTCTCGTCGAGAAAATGGTGTCAATTGCGCTAAGCGACCAGTTGATCAGATCCATAATTTCAAAGTTTCGAGAGCAGTGCAGAGAGAGTCTCTCAATAGATGAGACGAGACAAGACAGGAGACAAAGCAGGGAAGATATGGCAAGGACGGGGAGAGAGGAAATGCGACCGCCTCCGATGAGAGCCAAACGAGAAGATTTTTTGAAAAAATAAAATATATAGAATAAAAATAAAATATATCAATGATGACAATAATTAATTTACATAAGAGGTAAGAGAGACAGTTAATAATAGATATGCTAAGTATAATAAAACTGTGTATAGTATGCTTTTTACAAATATACACGTAATTGACTTCATTATGTATAAACCGTATTTCATGCTCTGCACTAGAATATTGCACTTTCAAACATGTAGGTACTATTGGATGTGATTAATATTCATGGTGGAGATAGGCCTAAAAACTGTTCTATCAAAGTAATATTGAGAATGTTAAGGGGAGTGGGTGATTGAGGTTCCACGTGAAGTTCACTGTCATCTCAAGGGGCATTCAGCATGTTTTGACTCAGACAGCAAGCAGCAGCCCATCCTCGGTGCTCTCACACGCACGCACGCACACACACACACACACACACACACACACACACGTACGGAGGCACAGACACACGCGCGGACACACACACACCGAGACACGCAAAGTTTAAAAAAAAACGTAAAAGAAGAGAAAGGCGAGATGGGCCCTAAGCTAAGCGTGAATAAGAAACTGGAAAAGCGGATGCTTCAGGTTTTTAAGGTGGAACGGATAGAGTCAATAAGAAACTGTGAATAAGAAGCTTGATTCAGCCTCGTGCTAAATCCGCCGTTAGGCTACATCAAATATCAGTCCCGCGTGCAATATCCCAAATTTAAATTTACCATCTAACAAAGTTAAACTTATCATTATATTCCACATCAAAAACAATAGTGATACTTAACACATTCTTATTTGTGTCTTTGTGCTAACAGATTAGCCAGACAAGCTAAAATACAATGCCATCGTCATTTTGCATAGTATTAGTATGTTAACTCTGATTGGATGACAGAGGGGTTATCATGTTTATGCAATAATGTGTTTGAATCAAGATATCTTCGAACACATCTTACTAGTTTACTACCGCCTTTGAAACTGTTAACCATCACATCCTCCTGTCCACTCTCAAGGCAATGGGGGTCTCTGGAATGGTGCTACAATGGTTCAGGTCTTACCTCTCGGGTAGGTCCTTTAGAGTATCTTGGAGAGGTGAGGTGTCGGAGTCCCATCATCTCGACACAGGTGTGCCTCAGGGCTGAGTGCTTGGTCCGTTGCTATTCTCTGTATACATGACATCCCTTGGCTCTGTCATTAGGAAACATGGCTTTTCCTATCACTGCTATGCGGATGATACTCAATTCTACATGTCTTTTCGCCCTGACGATCCGACTGTCTCTGCACGCATCTCATCTTGCCTAGCCGACATCTCGCTCTGGATGAACGCCCATCACCTGCAGCTGAACCTTCCAAAAACAGAACTGCTTGTAATCCCGGCTGACACGAAGACTCATCACAACCTTTCCATTCAACTAGGCTCATCAACCATCACACCTTCCAGAAACGCAAGAAACCTGGGAGTGGTGATCGATGATCAGCTCAACTTCACGGATCAAGTTGCCAGCACTGCCCGGTCCTGTAGATTCATCCTCTACAATATCAGGAAAATTAGACCCTTCCTATCAGAGCATGATACACAAATCCTTGTCCAGGCTCTTGTCCTGGCCAGACTGGACTACTGCAATGCACTACTGGGAGGACTTCCAGCTTGCACAACCAAACCTCTACAGATGATCCAGAAT
Source organism: Triplophysa dalaica (assembly GCF_015846415.1). Taxonomy (NCBI): domain Eukaryota; kingdom Metazoa; phylum Chordata; class Actinopteri; order Cypriniformes; family Nemacheilidae; genus Triplophysa; species Triplophysa dalaica. Next base: position 23,351,690 of record NC_079551.1, read on the forward strand.
GCTGCGGCAAAAGTTATCTTTAATGAACCAAAGCGAGCACACGTCACTCCTCTACTCATTAAGCTACATTGGCTTCCCGTAGTCGCTCGCATCAAATTCAAGACTCTGCTCCTGGCCTACAAGACCACTACTGGTTCGGCACCACCTTATCTTAAATCGCTAATGCAGACATATGTAGCCGCCAGATCCCTACGCTCTGCAAACGAACGACGTCTTGTGGTGCCATCCCATAAAGGTAAAAAATCTCTCTCGCGCACCTTCTCCGGATCTGTTCCACCTATGTGGAATGATCTGCACACTGCTACAAGATCTGCAGATTCTGTAGCCATCTTTAAGAAACGCCTGAAAACACATCTCTTCCGTCAAGATCTGACTGATCTGTTCTGACTCTTTTCTTCTCTACTCTTAAAAAAAAAAAAAAAAAAAAATGTATGAATGGTTCCGTATACTGTGTTAGGCTATATGAGACTAGTCTTCTTTTTGATTGCACTTATGCTTTTGTTGTACTTATGCTGTCCTAATTGCTTCCATTGTCTACCCCACTTGTAAGTCACTTTGGATAAAAGCGTCTGCTAATTGACTAAATGTAAATGTAAATGTAGTTCCTTTTAAGGCAGAAGATATCTTCAAATGAATAGGTACTAGTAGTTATTCTGTTTTGGATATCAGTTAATAATTTCTGACTAGTACGTATTACAATAATGACTAGTATCTTTTTGATACTACTAGAATGTATTCATTAAATACTAGTAGTTGTTTACTGGATTTGTATTCAATGTCTACTAGTACCTATTTAATAGGCACTAGTAGTAATTCAATAAGTACTAGTACTTATATATTAGACACTAGTGTCTTTTACGGTTGTTACTAGTAACATTTCTTATCTTACTGGTCACAATTGTTTTTTTACCTGTCATATGTAATGACTAGTCAAAAAGGCCATTGTAGAGTTCAATCGCAAGTCTTACTAGTAAAATAAAATATCTTACTAGTCACTATTGAAAAAAGTACTAGTATCTCATGAATAGGTACTAGTCTAAATCTAATAAGTACTAGAAGCTGATAAACATGTATACGTTTCTGATAAATAAGTACTAGTATCTAATGAATAAGTACTAGTAAAAATAGAATAAATACTAGTATATATTTATTAGGTAGTAGTATCCAATGAATAAGTCCTAGTATCTAAAAAATAAGCATTGGTATCTGTTTGGCAGGCTCTAGAATCTTGAAAATAAGTACTAGTACCTAATAAATAAGTATCAGTACTTTAAAAATAAATACTAGTACCTAATAAATATGTACTAGTGACTATTGGAAGACACACTAGTCAGAACTGAATAGTTGATATCAAAATGACAGATCTCCATAGAAATCAATGGCAAAAATCTGAAATGTGTTACTAGTAACAATAGAATAATTACTAGTCACTGATGCAATAAGTACTAGTATCAAATAAATAAGGACTAGTATCTATTTAATAAGTACTTGTATCTAATGATTAAATACTAGTATGTAATGAATAAGTACTAGTATCTAATGATCAAGTACTAGTATCTATTGAATAAGTACTAGTATCTAATAAATAAGCACTAGTATCTAATTTTTAGGTACTAGTATCGAATGAATAAGTACTAGTATCTAATGATTAAATACTAGTATCTAATGAATAAGCACTAGTATCTAATTTTTAGGTACTAGTATCGAATGAATAAGTACTAGTATCTAATAAATAAGCACTAGTATCTAATGAATAAGTACTAGTATCGAATGAATAAGCACTAGTATCTAATTTTTATGTACTAGTATCTAATGGAATAGTTACTAGTGACTAAACAATAAGTACTAGTAGCCTAAAAATAGACACTAGTAAACCTCAAGGGTTAAATGACAAAATGGCTTGCCATAGACGCACCTTGTTTTGAGTCAGCTTTTGTTATCTCTAACTGACTTGATTATAATGATCTGAGTAGTCTGTTAGAGAAAGATCAACACGCACGCATAATTAAGGATAATTAATTTGGTAAAGCAAATAAGAGCTAAGGGAGTTATTTATTATTTGTAAAAATAGTCAAAATTATTCGTCAAAATAATCATCCCAAAATACAAAACGTTTTAACAAACATGATCGCTTAGCAACCTCTAAAATAAGGCAATATTTATGTAGGCAGCCGCGCACCGCGAAGAGCGTGTTTCTCCGCAGCCGGCATCAACAGACTGAGAAAGAGAAACAAATTTTAAGTTAGATATGATTTATTTTACTCGTCAAAGCACCTATTTTTCAACAAAAGAATCGCAGCTGGATGTAGATGGAGCGTATTATAACCTAAATATCCAGTGCTTTTTTGTTGCATACCTTTTACGTTCTGCACGATACTTGTACTAATCAATTGGCTTTTATTTTCGTTTGACAATTTAGCTTAAGGTAGCTATGCGTAGGCTACAACTTTCGTTATTGCACCTTTGCTGCTTGTTATTATGTATTTACCAATAAGTAAGTTATAAAACAGGCCTATATTTTCCTTTAAAAATTGCGATATAATAATAACGCAACAATATTTTTTTGGTCATCATTTCCCTTACTGTTTCTGTATGTGAACAGTCTCCTCCATTTTTAGATTTTTGATCGTCAAAAGCTTATAGGGGTTTATACTGAATGCATGCAGCATGTGCAGTCTATGTGTAAATGGAAATACAAACGGGTTCGTAGATGGGAAATCGTTTTTAATCAATAAAAACATACTCACAACAACCACAGTACAGTAGACTGTATTAGACTAGCTGTTACACGAATTTAGGCCTTAGATCTATGGCCTAAATTCACGTTTCTTGTCATATCATAAGTTGCCAGCAACAAGTAGTGTTCATATATTTTAAAACATGACCCAATAGAACAATTCAAAATTAATGAAGAATATGATCGGACCGCGGAGTCGATCTCCAATCGTTAAAAGAGAGGAAGTTCGCTGCTGCGCACGCGGTTCACTACACCACCGAGGCTGATACCAATGAGTAATAAATTTCACAAGTATAAACGTACATAGTGTCATGAACGTACTCGCTAAGAATTATGCCACTCGTACACATATGATAAACAAAAAGGAGGATAAATGCGCCCAATGGAAAAATATCACATTATGAAAGTCTAAGCATTATTCGTTAAAAGTTAAAAACAGGAAACGTATTTCAGATCGACATTCTACTACACTTGTCTTTCTGTTTATTGGAGGGGCTGGACTGTGTAGGAAAGGCTGGGCTGGTTTTAATATTATAGAAAACGCCGCTTTTTACGGCGTCTTTGTTACACGGAAGCGTCGTTATTTACAGCATACTATGGAAGTTCAAAGGGCTAAATGAACGGCGTTTCGCGTTGTATTTAAAACGCCGTTATTAACGACGTTTTTACGGAGGAAGCGTCTTTATGTCTTAAACGCTGTAAAAGCAGGCGTCTTCTGAACACCAGGCGTCTGGTTGATGGCAAAATATTACCCAAAGGGCTTTCCATACCTCTCGCACGCCTTCACTCCCTCTCTCGGCATTCGCTATACTTTTGTCAACTTCGGCGCCTCATACCGCGCCCCTTAGAGGATCAGTATGGAACGCCAAGAGGGTAAAAAATGTGCGAATTTTAACACGTCAACAACGCGTAGAGTACACGTTGTTTGCGCGTAGAGTATGTGTTGTATGGAACGCCAGAAGGGCCAAAAACGTGCGTATTTTAACGCGTTGTTTGTGCATAGAGTACGCGTTGTTTGCGCGTTAATAAAATAATAAAATAATAAAAAAAATCTTTGTCCAAACTTTTGGCCAGTACTGGATGTAAACAATAACTGGATAATATTCAAATTCTGCTGTTATAATCTATTAAATAAAAACTAAGCCATTACAGGGTAGCACTGATTAAAATATTAATCTATATTAGTGTTTTGTGAAAATGGCATGGTTTATGTCTACACAGGCAAAAAAAAGAAAGGCAGCTTTTTAAACCATTTTAATCTGAAATAGTTTTACACAGTCAAGACGTCACATTACTTCTTTTAGCTGTATGTAAAACTAATATACTGTATTGATTCACAAACATAACATGCATCCATTTAGAAGAGTGTGATGTAAAAAAACACCCGTATTTGAGTTCATGTGGAAAAGTATCCAAATGGACTCATAGGCAGAAGTTTACTCTTGTACAATACGAATCACAGTTTGGAGTGCATCCATGGCCTGACTATTTATAGGTCCTGCGAGAATGTCTACTTCTTGGAGTTGCTGCATCTGTATTTGGCTAGGACTGAACTGGTTAAAAGGAACACTGACTAATTCCTGCCAGTTCAGCACATGAACTGAAGCAACTGCACCTTGTGTAGCTGTGTTGCTTTCAAAAATCTCAGCCATGGCAGTAAGTTGTTGCTGCTTTGGAACAGTCCACATTGTGAAAAGCGGCATATAAATAAACTTGAATTGAAACATTTGCTTGATACTGTAACATATAGAAATGTCAAAATGAGGCCCTCTGTCCAGTTCACATAATCCCCTTAAGCACGACATTTTCTCAAGCTCTACATTACATTGAAACATCAGCACGTATCAAACGTAGGCATAGTGTAAGTTCTGACAGGCCACGTTAGTCAATCTTGCTCTGATCTCATCGGGGGCAGCTACTCAGTGTCAACCAATTTGATCCATCACATATGTTGTGTCGAATTTAAGTTGCCTTCTTACAGCTCCTCTACTGCTGTTCTGTCGTGCCAAGCTTATAAATCCACCCTCTTTCCCAAATCCTCATTTTACATTCTTTAAAATTGGAAACCGATTACCGATAACTTAATATCTTAGTGTCTTAATATACATTTTTGTGAGCCTGAAACAAAAGACAAAAAGTGGACCAGGACTAGGTAACATTTAGTACTCTTTTTTTTTAAAACATGAACTAGTCTATATATAAAGCCTATACTTGAAAACAGTTAAATTTTCTGGTATCATGATTTCATAAACAAATTAATGATATTCTACCACAATTCTGAAAGCATTCAGATCGCAATCGGCATTAAAAAGTAGGCTTTTGTTTCCAATTTACACATTTATAAATATCTACATTCTGTATCTACTACATCAACAATGCTTTTCTAATAGTAGTAAGTAAATGATCATGACAGAAAAATAAGACTGTACAGGATTTTAAATATGAGCATCGTGAATCCGATGTGGTTCAATCAGAGGAAGGGAATCATCATTTATTGGCTCAAATATATCGGCCTAATTTTATTATCGGACCGATACTTATAGCAGTAAAAATTACAATTTATCTGCCTACACTGATATGACCAATAATATATTGTGCATCCCTAATCCAAACTAAATGTTGTCATGATTCCGCCATCATGTCATGTTTATTCTTGGTCTTGTGGCGGAGTCATGGGAATCCCCTCATTTATGTGGAGAGAGAGAGATTTTGACCTTTTGGCCTTCTATACTCTCTCTACGTTCTTCGTCTATGTTTCCAGTCCTTTTGTCTCGTTATTGCTTGTTTATTAGTTATTGCCCTAGACCCTCTTGATTTGCCTCCCTATATATTGTTCATTGTGTCATAAGGGTGAGTTCCTGGTGTCAGTAAGTTTAGTTTATTCGTAGTTGATGTAATGTTTTAATAGTCTAGTCCTGTTAGTTTAGTAAGTCTTTGTTCCTGTCTGCACTGCATGTTATGTTGTTTTACCCCTTTTGTGTTTTTGTATTTAAATGAACCCTTTTTGTTAATTACCTCCCTGTCTGCACTTGGGTCCTCTGTCTCTCACCACACCCCAAGAATTCATGACAAAATGTTATGACAGGCTTTCAACTGTTTGGGGTTTTTATTTACTTCCTTTTTTGTCATTTCAAATTCTTAAATAAAATAATACCATTTTAGTTGACTGATTAAATTAATATAAAATGTGTAAATAATAAGCCCCACCATCTCACAGCACATAAAGTGATATATATATGGCACAACAAGGGATTGTTCTGTGCACATCGATAATGCAGGTTTGTAAATTGGCTGCTCCACTGCATTGTAACACAACCACATACGCACACCGACACAAAACACAAAAAGATTTAGGCCTACAAATGAATTCGACTATTTGTATTTGAGTAGAGACAAGAAAATATACATATAAAACCCTGTGTTGGGTGAGCACCGTTTAACCTATACCTGCTTATTTCTCTTGTTTTTTTTGTGTGTGCGGGTAATATGTGGGGTTTATATTTTCATAACACATCAGAAATGTTGTAATGCTGATTTTCGTTGGATAAGGAATTGATTTATCCCTCTATAATTTAAATTACAGACAAACCTTTTGTAGAAGGTATAGAAAAACAGAGCAAACATTAGATTCCAGTTATATTCGTTCAAATTAATATTCAAGAAAACTAATGAAAACCTTTTTCATTCTTAACATTTATGCTAGCTCTTGTTTGCGCGTAGAGTACGCGTCGATTTTTAGACTGCGCGTACTCTGCGCGTTGTTGGCGTGTTCAAACTCACACGTTTTTGACCCTCTTGGCGTTCCATAAAAGAGCAACGTGTACGTGGCTGTGTGTGAAAGGAGTTGCGTATTCTGACCCATGTCTGCTCTTTGATGAAACGAAAGCAGTGCTTTAGAGTAGATTCGAAAGGTTTAAATTTAAATCTCAATCTCGTCAGACTAGAACCGATCCGATACCAATAACAACGTATCAATACCATCTATATTTGGATCGATCTGCCCATCCCTAAAGAGCATCTGATCGGGGTTACTGACTGACTGACTGACACTGCGGAGGAAGCTCTTGTCATCAAAATACGAACAGGTAAGATTTTTTTGAGAATATAGACAATGCTGATTTCTGCTGTATGAAATAATATGACTACCTCTTGGGATAAACGTGTTTTTGTTGTTTAAAGATGGAGGAAACTTCACTGCAGCTGTTACACAAACTAAAACACTGTAATTGTTTTCTTTAAATATGGGGTCACACACGCACTTTCTGCAAATCTCATATTAATCTTGAGTACCTAGAGAGTAGTATTGCATACTTCGTATCTTTGAAGAATATTTAGTTTGATCACATTTATAAAAGAGAGATAGAGCTGCGCGATTACTTCCTGAAAAAAAACAAGATGTTCTTGCGGAAGTGAGACATTAATAAACATTAACAAAGATTAATAAATGGCTAAAAAATGATATTGCTCATAATTAGTTAATGTTGGTTAATTTATTTACTAATGTTAGCAATTACATCAGTGAGCAATAGCGTTTTCAGCATTCAGTAATCTTTGATAATATTATAATGTTAACAGATACAATCTTATTGTGATTATTCTAAATCTAAATCTCTACAAATTAGCTCAAAATACTACAAAAGCATTTAAACTTTGTTCGGTAACACCTCAGTATAGGGGCGATTCTCACTATGAACCAGTAGTTATTAATATGCCTGTTATTGAAATGTTGGCTGTTTATTAGTAATTATAAAGTACATATTCAACATGACCATACTATACATCCCCAATCCTACCCAAAACCTAAACATAACAACTATTAATAATCAACAAATTAGGAGTTCATTGGGGAAAAGTCTTAGTTAATGGCTTGTTAATAACAGAATTGCCCCCTATACTGTAGTATGAGATTTTGTTCATGTTTTATTCATAGTTTTAATAGAAATTGTCTTTCTTAAAATAGGTCTTGTCAACTAATGAATACAAGGATAAATACAGAGTGCCATATACATAGAAACATTGCTTGAGATTTGGGGGTTTATTCAATGACTGCCCACTATGTGATGATAGAGAGGGCAGGAAGGGACTTCACCGTGGTTTACTCCATGAAAAAGTCTGAAGCTCAGCAGAATGCTCTCAGTGATGGCAGCCAGTATAGCACTAAGAATAACGGTATATACTATGTTGCATTGAATCACTGGTTGTGCCAGAGTTGAAAAGGTCACTTAGTGACAATAGTGTTAACTCCAGTTGGTCAATACATTACTCATTATGATTATAAACTTCAGAAATATATGCATTAATATCAAAGACTACACACTTATGATTGGGCAAAAGTATTCAATACTGTATATGTTTCTATATTTAGATTTTTTATATATTTCTGTGGCCTTCTGTACATATTTATGTTTTGGTTTGTCTGTACTACTGAAAAGTGGTACAATTTCTATGCAACATCTATAAAGAAATTCTGTTTTCTTATTGACAGCAGTCAACTGTTTGCATATTAAATCTAAATTAATTTTTAAATGATAGGGTTTAGCTGGCACTGAATTGAATTGGAGGGTGATGCTGCAGTGCTATAATGACAAAAAAACAAGTGGGAAATAAATCAATCAAATCAAAAACAATTACTTGCCTCATGTTTGCTTCCGCTCAACAGTAAATATGAACAAAAAGCAATGAAGTTATCATTTTAATATAAAAAATGTTGAATGTACAGTATATGACATTGGTAACATACTCTAGATGTTTCATGGCTGTGCATGGCAACACTAAACACGTTATAACAATATACGTTATATAATTCTAGAACATTACAGCGATGAAATATAATAATTGTTAACGTTTATAATAGTTTATACTATTCATGCAATAGATTTAGCTTTTAAAACTAAGATATTGCGATAAAAGCTCTGTGAATCTATAATCATGAAACATGCATATAGCAGTAAATACGGAACATTTTGCAGGTAAGCCTTAAAATATGTATAATAGCAAAAATGCAGTTCATCCGCGACATCATTGCACATGCGTCTTCAAAATACACCCCGGAGCAACATCCATGTAGTACAACATCCATGACGTATTGGACTGATCCAGTACGTCATCGCATTACAGGCTCAAAACAACAAGCTGCTTGATGCAGGCAAGGGTTTTAAGATTTTTGGTTTCATCATTTGTTGTGTCATTTAAATGTATTGTTTCAAGACTTTATAAGACGCGTAGTGTCATGATTCCACCTCTTGAAAGGGAATTATTGGTCTTGAGCTGGAATCTTACAGGATCCTTTGTTTCATGTGGGAGAGAGACGATTTCATCTCTTCCCAGTCTGTGTCTTCGTTCCTACGCTCCTGTTTCATAGTTTGTGTTAATTAGTTTATCCCCTGCACCTGTTCCCTCTTGATTTGTTTCCCTTTAAAACATCCTCATGTTCATTGTCCTGTGCTGGTTCATTGTACATCTTACCTGGTCTATAGTGGTACGTGCTACGTTCAACCTGGTCTTTGATGTTTTCCTGTTTCACAGCTTTATGCTTGTTCCTTGTTCCTGGTTCCTTGTACCTTGTGTCCTCCAGTTTCCAATAAGTTTTAGTTTAGTGTTTGTTTCAAGTGTTTGTTTAGTAGTTTAGTTAGTCCTTGTTTTGTTTAAATATAATATTCTGTCTTGTATTCCCCCTCGTGGGTTTTGTTTTGCCCTATTTGTTCCTGTTTGTTGTTTATAATAAATACCCCTGTTTAACCCCCACGTCTGTGCCTGCCTGCATTTGGGTTCTCCCGCATTGTCTTTCATGCCACTACTGTGGCTCAGTGGTGGAGTCGGGAACTTGTTACGCCTGAGACCTGCTCCCGACAGCGTAGTGTGTAAAGGCATACATGTTAACTTATGTTCTGTTAATTTAACATCAATCTTTTTCAGATGTGTTTTTCTTTTTTGCAAATGTTTATAGACAATGTGAACTAATTCATGTCTTCATTATATACATTATTGCAATGTATGCTTCAATTAATATTACTCGCATTAAATAAAATGTTGCCATTACCAAAAACTCATGAAAGTTCATAAAAAGGATCTGACATATGAATATGCAATATTTTAAGGTGAGTGCCAGACATGACAGTTTATTAAAACAGGGCCTTTCAGCACATGGTCTAATAAAATCAGACTACACGTTTGCCGAAATCACACATTTAATATAAGGCCATTGTAAGAGTTGATACAGGTCTAGGAATTCTAATCTCAATTTTCCATTTCGTAATCAGGAATAAGTCCTCTAGTAGAACTAATTATCAAAATAAGAGAGCAACAGTGGTCAATTATAGAAACTATAACATGAAGTGAATGCATTTCTGACAGTGGATGGAGTGAATGGATTTCTTAACAGTTTTATAACCTCGAGAGCTAATTTTGGAGTCATAATACACAGAACGAGATGTTACACTGTCACTTGTGCCAATATGTGGTGAGAATTTGCTCGATTAGACTTGTCGTCGGTAGTGGTAAACGATAAAGTGATTCGGGGTGTGAAGGGGGTCCACGTGATGTAAAGGAAGGGAATCTTTGCCAGCGTAACACTCTGGGGCAGTTGGGTAGAGGACACTTTTTCAGTAGTGTGCCCATTCATCACTAGGTGTTTTGGCCTTTTAAACACTGTCCCGCTGCAGGATGATCAGCCCTCGGCTTATTTCCTGTCCATAACCACCTCCGAAATTTCACCCTCAAGAGGAACTTGGGGCCAAGCATGGGTCGTTCCACTTGAGTCAAATCCACTGGCTCATTCAATCAGTCACCTCTGACATGTCTCTGATGGTTTTAGGCAAGGCCTGACTGTGGCTCCGAGGTCTTTCAGCATTCTAATGGTAGAGGATGCCACAAATAGGCCTGTCGTGATAGTCAATTTTAGAGGTCGACCGATATGCGTTTGTCAGGGCTGTTGTCGATATCGATTATTACTGGTCAAGTAGACCGATAACCAATATTTTGAACTGATATATATGTCTGGTGTAAAAATGAAAAATATGTGCAAAATTATGAATAACAAGAGCTTTGACAAAAACTTTGCCTAAAAACCATGGTTACTACACGTTTAATATAGTAACACCATGGTAAACAGGAAGGAAATAAACAAACAATAATTCAATCAACATATTTAACAAAGACTATTGCTGTTTTGTTGTGCCATTGTTTGGGGCTTGTGCGGATCATGTGAAATAGAGCGCTCTGCACAAGGATGTGATGACATAACAAGCTAATGCGGGAGAAACTGCACCTGTCTTAAGTTTCATGCATAGTTTATATAATCCAAAGATATGATTTAATTCATTTAAAAGTAGACACTTCAAGCTTTCTTGTATTGAGTATTCCCAGAGTTTTAAATCTGTTTTAATGATGCGTTTCAGAAAGATGCACGCGAAGAGAGACGGCTGAACGCACAGCCTGTATTTTGTCATTGTTTTACAACAGTAAAACATTCTGTAGATAATGAGTACACACAAATAAAAGTAGACCAATCACAGATTCGAATCATGTATTAGTCTTATTTGTATGACCAAAATTACTGGAGTATTCAAGTCTTTCTCTGCAGTCATAAAAAAGATGTGGCTGCTTGTTAAGACATTAAGGAAAAACACCTATTACACAGATCTGAGGACAATCACTGAAGACAACCGACTGTGCTTACGTGTATACGCACCAAGACGGGCATTATAAAGTATATGTAAGAACATTAATGTGTAATAAGTTGCGAAAATAACTCAATCTGACACTTGCTGTGAGAAGTTGGAGTGTGCATGCCATGCCTGAATGCACTGACTGAAGATCGTCTTTTGACAGAACCCGAGCACATGATGCTTTAAAATGGTTTGGATTTGTGATTGGTATGAGTTAAATAATGTGCAATACAATGCATGTCAACTGATGCGCGATTACTGAACAGCTCGAACTAGCAAATGCTTTCAGTGCGTGTAAAATCCAATCCTCCAGTGCCTTCAGCCTCCTGGGTTGATTTGTCGGACTTGTGACTCCCAACAAATCAGATGAGCAGTGGTCAGGCGTTAGAATAAGCCACAGACTAGAGTGCCATGATCCAATGGCTCTCACTAAATCTTGGCCACATCAGAGCCCAATAGCGCATTTCAAAATGAAATTACATTATTGGTAAATTGGCTTAATGCTTAATATCTACGTCTATAAGTGGTCGACCCCTAGCCAATTTATCGACTTGTCGCGTGATATATAAACATGACGTTCCAATCCAACCCACCTTTATTTATAAAGCGCTTTAAAAACAACAGTGTTCAATAAATCAACAATAACATACAGCAGAAACACAACAAAAATAATAAAACAATAATTAAACAAAACAACAAATACAACAGTAATACAAAACTAGAAAGTCAACCCTCAGACTGAGGCAAAAGCCAAAGAAAATAAATAAGTCTTAAAATGGGATTTGAAAACAGGAAGAGAGTCAATCAATCTGATGTGCAAAGGCAGCTCATTCCAGAGTCTCGGAGCTGCCACGGCAAATGCACGGTCACCTCTGTGTGGCAGGGTAAGAGATTTGACGGACACAAGTCAGCTGGTGTAACAACCCCTACGGGGAAATGTATTGACGAACTGTAGTAGTTCACACAATTGAAGGTTTGACACCCGCTGAATACGTCCTTTGGAACACCGTCGACTTGTGCTCCAAGTAAGTCCCGTCTTTTAGGTCACTCGCTTGAATCTGTAGAGGAAACAGACAACAAGTTACTCCTTGCTTCTCGAGCGAGACCCGAGTGAGCTGTGTGAGCTCCTTTTATGCCTGGCAGTAGCTGCCAGCCTGTTTTCCAGGTGACGCTGATCTGGGACCTGTACCCGTGCCACATCTGGATTTTCGTTTAGTCTTGGGGACGACCAGCAGTGCCTGGCCAGCTGACCGGAGCGAACGAAGGGGGTGTAAGGCACGAGCAGATCTGACAGATACTGGGGGGCCAGGCCATGCAGACATTTAAAAACAAATAAAATAATTTTAAAATCAATGCGGAAGTGCAGAGGGAGTCAGTGGAGGGACTGTAGGATGGGTGAGATATGGTCAAATTTTCGAGTTCCAGTTAAAAGACGAGCAGCCGCATTTTTAACTAGTTGTAATCGTGACATAAGTGATTTGCTAATACCAGTGTAAAGTGCATTACAATAATCTAAACGAGTGGTGATAAAAGCATGGATTAAAATTTCAAAATCATGTCGAGATAAAACCGGTTTTACTTTGACTATTTGGCTCAGCTGAAAAAAGCTGGTCTTCACCACTGCACTAATCTGGGCATCAAGTTTTAGCCGACAATCCAATTTGACTCCCAGGTTTGTAACCACAGGGCTAATGTCTCGGGTTAGACAACCCAAGTCAACAGAAACCGCAGCAGCTGAGTCACTAGGAGCAAATAACAAACACTCAGTTTTGCTCTCATTTAAATACAAAAAATTCATAGCCATCCACGCTTTCACTTCATTCAGACACTCTAAAAGGGTTTTTGACTGGTTTAGCGGCACATATATTTGGCAGTCATCAGCATATAAATGGAACGAAACATTGTGACTTCTAAGAATTGACCCAAGAGGCAGCAGGTACACTGAAAAAAGCAGCGGCCCAAGGACAGACCCTTGAGGAACACCGCACGATAGAGGAGCCGAGGAGGAAACAGCATCACTGACCTGAACTGAAAACCTTCTGCCTTCCAAATAGGAAATAATCCAGGCTAAGGCCAACCCCTTAATGCCCACACAGTTCTCCAGTCGCGACAATAAAGTTTGGTGATCGACTGTATCGAACGCAGCCGTAAGGTCCAATAGCAGCAAAGCAACAGTATCACTAGAGTCTGAAGCCAGAAGAATGTCGTTGAAAACCCTCAGCAGAGCTGTCTCAGTGCTGTGGGTTGACTTTAACCCAGACTGGAAAATTTCAGTTATACAATTGTCATTCAAAAATGTGCTAAGCTGCAAATAAACAACGTTCTCCATAATTTTGGAAAGCAGAGGGAGCTTAGAAATAGGCCGATAGTTAGAGAGCTCAAGTCTGTCTAGACCAGGTTTCTTTAACAAGGGTTGAACAACTGCATGTTTAAAACTCATAGGTACGACTCCAGTACTTAAACTGACATTAACAATATCAAGTATGCAGGGCGCCACTGTAGGAAAAACCTCTTTAAAAAGACGAGGGGGAATCACATCATTTGGGGAGCCAGTGAACTTCATTTGACCAATAATTTTTTCTAAAAGAGGCAAACTAACAGGCTCAAACTGGTTCAAAACAGCAGAACAGGTTACAGAAAAGCCAGGGTCATACAAAGGTGGACCAATAAGGGCCCTAATGCTCTCCACCTTGTGAATAAAAAAGTGAAGAAACTCCTCAGACACTTTTAAAGGGTTCTCAAAGCACTGGCGTTGTGAGACATTAAAAAAAGTTTTGATGGTATTAAAAAGAACTCGAGGATTGTGACCATTAGAAATAATAATGTTAGAAACATGCTTGATCTTTTTAGCTTTTACAATTTTTTGATAAGAACACCAACTCTCTCTGAGTATCTGAAATGACACTTGGAGTTTATCCCTCTTCCACTTTCTTTCTGCCCTTCTGCACTCGCGTCTGGCAGCGCGGGTGACATCGTTCAGCCAGGGATCAGATCTCGGTTTAGACACCCTGGTTTTTACAGGGGCAACCATGTCTAATGCTGCTAGGCAAGCAGTATTAAAACCAACGGACAGATCTTCAACAGTTGTATAAGGACAAAGAGAAACACAGTTTAGATTAAAAACAGAGGAAAACTGAGCAGCAGTGGAAGGGTTAACTATTCGACCACGGCGCACAGGGGCACACGGTTTAACTATGACACAGGAGAGGGAAATTTCAAATACAACAGGCATATGATCAGAGAAGAAAGCATCACAGACTTCAAGATTAGAAACAGTTAAGCCATGAGTTAAAACCAAGTCAAGAGAGTGCCCACGTTCCTGCATGGGGCCAGATACACACTGTACAAGATTAAAACAGTCAATGACATTTAAAAAGGCGCTTACCATTGGCTTTTCAGGACAGCACACATGAATGTTAAAATCCCCTACAATAAGGAGGCAGCCGTACATTGGCACAACCTCAGCCAAAAATTGAGAAAAATCAGTGACAAAATCCTTGTTGTATTTGGGTGGCCTATACACGAGTGCGCACAACACTGGAGATGCACCGCTCAGTTCAAACAAATCCACCTCAAAGGTGGCAAAGGATACTGCGAGTGCAAGCTGTTTACACTTAAAATTTGTTTTATAGACTGTTGCCAGTCCTCCTCCACGACCTGACGTTCTCGGAGAGTTAAAGTACAAACAGTCAAACGGGAAAAGTTCACAAAAAGCACTCGACTCACCCACAGGAATCCACGTTTCCGTTACACAGAGAAAATCCAAGTCGCGTGACTCAAAGAAGTCTTTCAAAATGAAAGTTTTGTTTGCTAGCGATCTAGCATTCACCAGGGCAAACTTAGCTGGGCCCGGGGCTTTTACAGCCAGTGTAGTCGGAGCAAGCGGCCGGAGATTCTGCTGATTCACCCCGCACCAGCGGAGGCGATGATCCTGAAAACGACAAACAGGGACCCCCACGTCCAAACCAGCCACTGGAACCAAATAGGAGTCAATCGGATCCGCAGAACGCCACAGCGCAAGACGACAAAAATCTGAACGGATTCCAGGCAAAGTCATAGAGGAAGACGTTAGCCAAATCCTTAATTTCACCTGCCAACCACCGCGTTTTCCCCGGCATCTACGGCGCGCTCTGCGCAAAGGTGAGCTGACACACGACGAAGGTGAGCTGGTATTCCCGTAAGGAACGGAGGACAGAAAGTTTCTTGGCCTTCATGCTCAAATAGCACCAAGTTTTCAAATTAAGGGTCGAAGGTCTAAAAGTAATTGGCGGTCATAGACCAGTAGAGAGTTGACATTTGCAATAGTAATTTACAAAAATAACAAATACAAACAAAGTGTGCAGAGACAGACGGCAGGTCATAGACACAGGCGCCATCTCCAAGACCAACAACGTAAAAAAGTTTAAACGTTTAACAACGTTTAAAAGTGAGAAGAGTCCAGCACATTTTTGGTAGTTGTTTGGTGATGCAATAATATCGGCATTATGTTTATATACTGTATGCATTTTTTACATAAAAAACGGTCATACTTTATTTTAAGGTCCAATTCTTGGTATTAATAAACCATTAACTACGACTATTACCCAATTAACTCCTAATTTGTTGCTTATTAATAGTTAGTAATGTAGTCGTTATGTCTAGGTTTTGGGTAGGATTAGGGCAGTAGAATATGGTACCATTTGCGACAGATGATGAACGCGTTTGACAAATCACAACAGACTACACCATCTGACCAATCAAATGACACAATGTTAGCTGGTAGGAGGGGCCAAGACGGATGAATCGCGGAACGAATCACTTGAGAGTCAGACAAGAAGTAAAGTACGAATAACTGCCTATTATTACGAGATTATAGTGTTTAAACACATTGTATGTACATAAACTTGTTGTTGGACACTCCATAAACCATGGTAGGACCTTAAAAAACATTTGCTACCTACTCTTTAAGGTGAGTGTGTAATGTAAATCAGCCAATTTTAATTGAGTACTGGAAGTATCTGCTTTATTGATTTTAAATATTTACACTCCAATTATTATTAACGTTCAAATTTCCAAATATTATATTAAAAGATCTTTGTTCTGTAAATGGGTGTACTTGCAATATTATGTCATTAGTTAATCAGTGGCACAATAATATCGACTATCGCAATTATTTCTAATGCAATTAATCACCAAACAAAATGTTGTTATGGCGACAGGCCTAGCCACATATCCCCTCTACAGCCCGTTTCAACCGGATACGCTTTGATCTTCTGGCCAGGCTGCTTTGGTTCAGCTGCTAGCTCTGCATAACGCAGCTTCTTATGCTCATTGGCCTCTAAAAAATGAGTTCTCCCATGGAATTGTGAGCTCTATGAGGTAAGCAGCCTATTTTGAAGGGGACCAGAGTACCAAGTCTGGCCTGAGGTTGGTGGAGGCAATCTCAGGTGGGAAAATTACCTTCTGGCCGATGCCTGCCAGCATCTTCAGGTCTCAGGTCATTTTTAGGTGTCCTGCTTCCAGCCTGGTGGAAGGATGTGTTGGTATATTCTGTTCTTCTCTGACAAACGTTGTTGTTACCTTCTGGGAGTTGGCTGTTCTTGGTGGCAAGGAGTTGGTCTCGCTCCGCTTGCTTTCCAGAGCTGCTTACAAGCTTTTGACCGCCAGGTGTAGCTCCTTGCATCAGGAAGGTCTTGCAGCCTGTCATGATGTGCTTGAAAGTTGCTGGAGTTGGGCAGAGGGCACATGTTGGGTCCTTGCCATACCAATGATGGAGATTCTTTGGTGATGGAAGCAAGTCATATGCCACTCTAATGATAAAGCTGATCTTGCTTGCTTCCATCTCCCATAGTTCCCTCCAGCTGATCTTTCTTCTCACCACACCTTTCCACTGCATCCATTGCCCCTGTTTAGCAAGAGAGACAGCCTTTGCACTTCTGAAAACCTCTTCCTGATGACACACCTTCTCGACCACAAGCTTCCTACGCTCTCAAGATGTAGCCTTTCGTCAGGTCGGTTCACATGATTTCAAAGGGCAAAGCCACCTCTTCCCTGCTGGACTTGTCCCACAACATTTTTTGCCTCAGGACTGAGAATCTTGTCTCTAGAGTCCTTCAGTGTCATCTGGAATCTGACTCTGGAGAGGTCTTGTTCTCCTCAATCAGGCTAGTAAGAGGTAACTCCAGGACTCCTTTGCCATAGTGGCCTATGTTACATCTTAGGACGCCAAGCCATCTTCTAGCGTATGAAGTTAAGGTTCGTACCATCTTCTCCACTGTTGTTACAAGGGACTTCATACACAGTGAGTTCCCACATTGTCCGGGGGAGGAGTCCAACCTGTGAACACCAGAGCTTCAGTTCCCTAGCCAATAGTGCCTTGTCGATGTTCTTCAGGTCGTTGACAATCTCTTGCCTTTGTTGTTGCACTTGCTCTTTGTTTTTGAGGCTTTCATTGTACCATTTGCCCATGCTTTTGATCATTCTTGTATGCTCCAAGGAACCAGAGAATACTGGAATTCTGGCTTTCTGTAAAGATGTATCAATGTTCTGATTAGTTTGAGATGGACAGCCTCTGTGCCACGATACTGAAAAAGAGCTTCCCCTCGATGTTGAGAGGGCAGATTGGCCGGAATTGACTGATGTCTGATTCATCCTTTTCTGATGCATCCAACCCCCAGCCCTTCACCAAGCATTAGATATTCTTTGCTTCTGCCACACTACCCTTATTACCCTCCACAGAAAACATAGAACATCCGACGCATTCTTATAGAGCTTGTGAGGTACTTTGTTAGGCCCTGGAGCTGATGCTGCTCTTTCTCTCTGGACGGGTTCTCCACTTCTTCACAATTTGGCAGACTAATATCCAGTTTGAAGTCGGGTATTGAATGTTACTGCCCGTTCCATTCCAAATGCAAATAGCACACTCGAAATGAACTCTAGACCTTTTATCTGCTCATTGTAATTGGGATAGTGAGGGAATAACACACACCTGACCGTGGAACAGCTGAGAAGCCAATTGTCCAATTAGTTTTGGTCCCTTAACAAGTGAGAGGCACATGTGCAAACTGTTGTAATTCCTACACCTGATATGGATGTAAATACCCTCAAATTAAAGCTGACAGTGTGCAGTTAAAGCACATCTTGTTCGTTTCATTTGAAATCCATTGTGGTGGTGTATAGAGCCAAAATTGTTAGAATTGTGTCGATGTCCCAATATTTATGGACCTGACTGTATCAGAGGCAATTACAGAAATACTTGATGACTTTGCTCAGGCATTTAAGAATGACCATAACAATCTAAGGCAGCTGGAAAAGTGCTAAGAACTAAGGTTGTTTGAGATGCTAGGACACAAACCCCATTTGTTGCTAGATCATGAGGAATGATACAGTTGAAAGAAAAAGTATGTGAACCCTTTGGGCTTACTTGGATTTCTTCATAAATTGGTCATAAAATGTGTTCTGATCTTCATCTAAGTCACAACAATAGAGAAACACAGTCTGCTTAAACTAATACCGCACAAACATTATACGTTTTCATGTTTTTATTGAACACAACATGTAAACATTCATAGTGCAGGGTGGGAAAAGTATGTGAACCTTTGGGTTTAATAACTGGTTGACCCTCCTTTGGCAGCAATAACCTCAACCAAACGTTTCCTATAGTTGCAGATCAGACCTGCACAACGGTCAGGATTAATTTTGGACCATTCCTCTTTACAAAAGGGTTTCAGTTCAGCAATATTCTTGGGATGTCTGGTGTGAATTGCTCTCTTGAGGTCATGCCACAGCATCTCAATCGGGTTGAGGTCAGGACTCTGACTGGGCCACTCCAGAAGGCGTATTTTCTTCCGTTGAAGCCATTCTGTTGTTGATTTACTTCTATGCTTTGGGTCGTTGTCCGGTTGCATCGTCTATCCTCTGTTAAGCTTCAGTTGACGGACAGATGGTCTTAAGTTTTCCTGCAAAATGTCTTGATAAACTTTGGAATTCATTTTTCCATCGATGACAGTAATCCGTCCAGGGCCTGAGGCAGCAAAGCAGCCCCAAACCATGATGCCCCCTCCACCATATTTCACAGTTGGGATGAGGTTTTGATGTTGGTGTGCTGTGCCTTTTGTTCTCCACACATAGCGTTGTGTGTTCTTTCTAAACAAAATACAAATACTCAATTTTGGTTTCATCTGTCCACAGAATGTTTTGCCAATAGTGCTGTGGAACATCCAGGTGCTCTTTTGCAAACTTCAAACGTGCTGCAATGGCTTTTTTTTGGACAGCAGTGGCTTCCTCCGTGGTGTCCTCCCATGAAGTCCATTCTTGTTTAATGTTTTCCTTATTGTAGATTTGTCAACAAAAATGTTAGCATGTGCCAGAGATTTCTGTAAGTGTTTAGCTGACACTCTAGGATTCTTCTTCACCTCATTGAGCATTCTGCGCTGTGTTCTTGCAGTCATCTTTACAGGACGACCACGCCTAGGGAGTGTAGCAACAGTGCTGAACTTTCTCCATTTGTAGACAATCTGTCTTACCGTGGACACATGGACATCAAGGCTTTTAGATATCCTTTTGTAGCTCTTTACCAGCTTTCTGTAAGTCAACAATTCTTGATCGTAGGTCTTCTGAGAGCTCTTTTGTGCGAGGCATGGTTCACATCAGACAACACTTCTTCAGAACAGCAAACTCAAAAGTGGTGTTTTTTATTGGACAGGCCAGCTTTAATCAACACATCCAATCTCATCACATTGATTGGACCCCAGGTTGGCTGACTCCTGGCTCCAATTAGCTCCTGGAGAAGTCATTAGCCTAGGGTTTCACATACTTTTCCAACTGCACTATGAATGTTTACATGTTGCGTTCAATAAACAGAAACGTATAATGTTTGTGCGGTATTAGTTTAAGCAGACTGTGTTTCTCTATTGTTGTGACTTAGATGAAGATCAGAACACATTTTATGACCAATTTATGAAGAAATCCAAGTAAGCCCAAAGGGTTCACATACTCTTTCTTTCAACTGTATCCTTTCCTCCCATCAGGGGTGGATGTCCATGAACAGAACCCATCTTCTTATCACACCTCTCTCCTCCCGTTCATCTCTTCAGGCCTTGATCATTGTAAAAGTGCTTACACATTCCATATTTTGTTAATAATGTTTTGTCAAGTTATGAAGATTTGAACATCATGTTTGATATTGTTTTAAAGTTCTTGGTGTGATGGGTGGAAGGGTCTAGTTCCTTCAATCCTAACAAAGAGTGTATAAGAGTGTTTTTTTTTTACTTTAAGACATTACCTGCACTCCTCTACAAGGATTGGCTTTATCGGGGAATCCTGTTCACGGATAAATTGGCATCCCATTTGATGATCTCGTCAGCCACGAGTTAAACTAAATTTCACAATGACCATTGTATTCATGATTATTACACAATGACCATTGAATTCATGATTCTTTGGTATAAAAGGTGCATTGGCAAAAGACTCAGGGAAGCTTCTGTAACCATAACTTCCCACATTGCAGTTGTGTCTCGATTTGGAAGCATCTGTAACCAGAACTTCCCACACTGCAACTGTGTGTCTCGATTTTGCCAGGTATGATAAACTTTGTGGTTTTATTTTTATACTATGTTGATAATCTTTGCTTATTAAGTTAGAATGTTCTTTGTATGCACATTCTATGATTTTAATTAATGTTGTACCTGCCTGGCATAATTAATTGTTATTGTTGATATTATCTGAATTCTTCAAAGTCTGTTATTACCAGTAGATTGAAAGGAACCTGTTCTGTTACCGCAAAATCGATGTGTCAGGATAGGATGGATTAGCTTATACTAGACTTTAAATTATAAATGGAGCATTTCTAAAGCTCATTGTTTCTAATGTTAGATTTCCACCTATCATATGGCTTAGCACATCGCATGATCGTGACTAAAATAACTATTGTTATGTTTCTGAGCAAGCATATCGCGGCCAAACTTAATGATATTAGTTTACCCGGCAACCTCTGACTAGATCAGAACTGACCGTTTCGTGTCCGTGAGATCCAAGTACCCGGCCGGTGTGAGACTCTATGTGACTGCAGGTCCCAATCGAAAGAATAACTATATATATATATATAATAAATATTAAAGTATGGAGATTTATAGATAAGTTAACTTAGATCAACAGATACATTTGAAATGTCATACAAGTTATTTTATATTATATTCAAATTGGAGTCATATCGGTCTTAACCACAGAATTAAATTGTAACAGTTCTTAAATAACTTCATGTACAAATCGCTGAGGAGAAGCAGAACACGAGATCCCTTCACCCACACCATTGGATTCCGTTTTTGGGCCAGTGGCTTTTACAACAACTTCTCTAATGCTGTGTAACGAGATCAGTCCTTGGGTTAGTCAGGTTACGCCGTCTCATAGTGCAGTTATGTGACATTTTGGACAAATGTATTCGTCAAATGTGTTTCCATCTCCCATTATTCACATTAACTCTTTAAAGCGAGCGTAAAACGTTTTTGCAAATTATGGGTTTTTAATTCGAAACGTGGCATTTCCATCACTCGTTTCTGATGCGAAACATCAAAATGCAAATAAAACCAGAGTGATGGAAAACCGCTTACTGTTAATAGACTAAATCCAAACTTTCTCCCGAAAATGTATGTGCTCGTTTTTCTTAGCAAAAACATTGTTAATGTAAACATGATTATCATATACCTTAGTGTTTATTTATGGTTCTTAGCATCATTTACGATATGCTTTAGGCACTATTAGCCGTTTTTTCATTCGATCAGCGTAATTTTTAACTCACATTTTTGTACATCTTATTACTGAAAAATTATTATAAAATGATTTTTGCATTGCATTAGGCTATGTTGCAAAATATTGGCTCATTTTAACTGTTAAATGCTTTCATTAACTCATTCGCCGCCAGCCTCTTTAAAATAAGTTGCCAGCCTATGCCAGCGTTTTTTAACATTTTCACCCAACTTTAATGGCTCACAGTAAATTTTCTGTAAAGAATGTATGGACAAACAATATGTCAAATGAAAGAACAGAGTCTTGCTTTAAACAAAAGAAAAAGTATTCTTCTATCTTCATTTGTTCATTTTTTATCACTCCGTAGATGTGGGTAGGTTTCTTCAAAAATGCATCATTTTGATTAAACAGCTGAGATAATAAATGTTTTTTGTCAAAGATTCCGCCCAGATTACACTCAGAACAATCATTAAAAACTGCTAAAACATATACGTTCTAGGTTCTGGGATTCTGTACTTTTTCCCAAAGGTGTGTAACAGCGCCACCTACTGTACAACAGTACATACACTGATTGCTGTAAAAACTCGTCTTAGGCGGGGAAGTGTTTTTTTTTTTATTGATGAGATAACTCAATGGCGGTGAAAGAGTTAAGGATGTGTAAATTTGCTCTGAACGAGCCTGAACAATTTGCATTTATTTGATTTCATATAACATTTTATATTTAGCTCAATCTGTTTATACTAGTTTATACACCCCTTGCAGAATCTGGAAAAAGCTGAAACTTTTGGAAAAATAAAAGGATTTTTGAAAATGAAGGTTTATTTTGAATTTAGTCCTGTTATTTCACTAAAGAAACGATAACAAAGTTCACACTAAAGAATAATAACAGAATTTTAAAAATAGCACAGTGCAAATGTTTAGACGCTCCTGATTCTTAATACTGTATGATGTTACCTAAAGAATCAATGACAGTTTTTATGTTAAGACATAGTTGTTTAAGGGTTTCTTGTCATGGGTCATTAGACTGTCCACTGATCTTCAAAACAATCACTCAGGTCCTCCACAATCTTTGCTTTTCTGGATATTTTTCTGCATATTTGACTCATGTCAAGCTGTAACTGTGTGATGTTGAGATAAAGCCACAATACCCGAAAATGTATTGTGGCTTAATTTTTCTAATACTTATTAGTGTTCATGTAGAAAACAGCCCTATAAAAGCACATCCCTTCTTCTCTTTACAGGTTTTAGATAAACAGACAGAGGAACAGCATGTCCACTGTGGCCAGTTGCAGCGTTTCAACAAAACCTAGGGTATGTTATGGCAAAATTTGTAAACAAAACGTGTACAAGAATCCACGAAACTGAAAGAATGCATGAACATGCACAGAGACTCACAGATAACTCTACCCTCATATCGTTTAAAATGTGCTTTTTAAAGCTCTTATTACTGCAGCAAAAGGGCGACTCCAACAAAATATCTACTAAACTATCTTCCATTTTTATTGTGTTCGACAATAGCTTCAAACCCGCAACCAGATGTTGTCATGACAACCACCAACGACTAAGTTAATCGGATACGAGTCTAAAATATAGGCTAAATATTAAATGAAATTTAAGTGCAGCTTACCTTGGTTTTATAAGTGTCCTAATCGTGATGGGAATAATGACATTGTAAATACACGTGTTACTTACGGCGCTAGTTTTATTATGACGAGAAAATTACTGTTTCTCGTTACCGTTAGGGGCTCAGATATGGTCTCATTACCAAATATACAATTATTTAAAGCTCAATAGCATTACGTATAGGACTATGTGCACATGATTTGATGGTTTATTTTAATACTCAACAATCTAAAAGGTGTGCACTTTATCTGACTCACACATGAAAACTGTACAGTTAGTATCGTGGCTATAAGTCATTCCCTTTAAATGCTTTTGATGTTGGAAAAAGGTATTTTATTATGTATGTAACTTTAGAGACGGTACCTAAATAAACTGAATATCGAACGTTTAATGTTGAACCAACTTTATGCCAGTGAAACGTGGCAATGAACGCGTGCTTTATTCACGCCACGCATGCCTGTGTATAAACATAATAAGACAATTTATAAAATAAAATAGTATACAATATTCATTAATGTTCCTGGAGGAGCTTGTTCTGTTCTTTTGACAGAGGCTTCAATCTCGCGAGTAGGCTACAGTTTGCAAAACTGTGGGAACGGATTGTCAAAGCGTGGGCACAGATTATGAATTTGTGGATACAGATTTAAAAAATTGAGGGGACAGTTTAAATAACCAGAAGCACGGATTGGAAACTCGTGGGTAGGCCTACAGTTTATTTATCCGAGAGCCAGTTTTGTAAACTCTGGGAACTGTTTTAGAATATGTCAGTATGTTTTTTTTAACTGAGGGAACTAATTACAAAACTGTGTCTAGTTTTTTTTTTTTCTCCGACGGGTGAACAGACGTGCTCCGTACTCATCCAAAGGACCTGCAATGTTTTTTTCTCTGCTGTGTGTGTTGGGGTGGGATATAACCTCATAAATGATGATGATTGACTGATGATCAGCGTTTGCCAACCAGAGGCAGAGGAGGGTGTTTATTGTGTTTATTGTTCCAGTATAGTAATGACAATATTTACAATAATAACCCAGCTAACCATTTTTGGTTCCCATAACGTTATTTTCTAAGGTTCGTTTTTGGTTCTTCAGGAAAGTTTTCTTTAAGTTAATATAACGTTAAGTTTCTGTTTCCCCTAACGTTATAGAAACCATGAAACTAACGTTTTATTTCCGTCATCATGGAGTAACATAATTTTTTTTATTATTCAAAGATAAAGTAACAAATGTTATAGATCTTGCAATATTTATACACCTGGCTCGGGCAGATGAGATTGTTATGTGACTGTGAAAAGAAAAAATATAAATGCCAATTAATTGGCATATGTGGACAAAGGTAAGGGGTTTATTATTAAAGTTTCTTCGTTTTGGTGAAAATAAATTCCTGTATGATTTAATATATGATGTCAAAACATGGATTTGCACCTGCATCGTGATAGTGTCAAAATTACTCGTCACACATCATACTCACTACACCATGGAAGCTGCTGGTTAATGAGTGTAGTTCTTACAATAAAATAAACATGCTTCCGACAGCCATGCGAAAATTATCAGTCTAAATATTTGGATGATCTTTAATGAGCATCATTATGCACACTTTGTGTCCATTGTTTTGTCTGAATGCTAGGGTATGTCAACTGCCCTATTCCATACGCAAACACCCCTGCCTGCAGATGAAGAAGACACAGTGTGGATTGGGTTCATGGACATCGTTCCTGTCATCGGGATGGTTAAAGAGGCAGTGGACCTGGTGTTGGCTCTGTACGAAGGGAATGAAAGAGTGATAAAGGAGAAAGAGAAGGCCATTGAAAACATTGTTAAAGAGTCATTAAAAAAACATGTGAAAGTGAGTCATATTTAAATACATTTAAAGACTGACAGATAATAAAGCAAATTCTCTTAAGGTTCCAAAAAGCAGTTAAAACCTCTGAGATGAACTGAACTTCAGAGTCATCAGTTCATCAGAGTTTAGTTGGATATATATTAAAAAAATTAGTTGTGATTTTATTTAGTTCTGCTGAATGAACCATCATGTATAACTCCTGCACTCTCCACTCTTTGTTGGTGCGTAGTTTGAGCCTCATAAGAGACATTACATTCATTGAATCCTTAGAGTTTCCAAAGTGGATTAGTTTCATACAGTAGCATGGTCTATCGTATGATATTCTTTACATAATAAATGCATTTGGTATAAATATTGCATGTAACAGTGCACCATCACACCAGTTCATGATGACAGTTTTTATTTAAATGTTTATCTTTCCATATTTAAAAGTTGACTCCACCAGCAGCAGTAGCAGCAGATGATGAATTTTCTGGACTCAGAAATGTGAGAGGTGAGTGTTATTTCTGATCTTCTCACTGTTCTAAATTTAAATTAAATTAATTGAATTTAGAGTTAAATCATTGCAAGAACAATTTTTATTTTTATCTTTTCTCCACAGAGATCAGAAAGGAAATGATTATTGAATATGTGCTCAAAGGTTCCAAAAGGGGAACAAAACCTCCAATTTCAGCGGAGCAGAAAGAGAGACAGAAAAAAGTGGAGGATATTACAAAAGACATGTTAGAAAAGATCCGTATCCTCAATCCAAACTTCAAACAGGAGCTGACAGAAGAACTGAAAAGGTCAAAAAGAGGCGAACATGTCTTCAACAATAGCATTCTTAGATTCCATTCCAATGTGCTGACTGAGTTCATAAAAGAACATGGTATTTATAATCTACGCGGATATAATCAGATTCAGCAGGGACTGGATGAACTAGGCAAACACACACTTTCCCAAAATACAGAAGCAGAAATTCAGTCAAACATGGTGGTTCGCTTTAGTCAGGATGAATTCTATGTGAATGCGAATGGAGTGGTCTATGGCGAATATTGCAGAGCACTGCGTGTTGCTTTGTTAGATGTGCTGAGACATATAAACCCAGGTGACGTGACAGAAGACGAGAGAGAAAGGGTGAAATTTCTCATAGATACTATGAATAACTTTCAAATCTATGTGGACGAACTAGCAAAGGTCAGCTGGATTGCCAACAAAGGGGATAGAAAGAGACGGTTTGAACAGGT
Source organism: Triplophysa dalaica (assembly GCF_015846415.1). Taxonomy (NCBI): domain Eukaryota; kingdom Metazoa; phylum Chordata; class Actinopteri; order Cypriniformes; family Nemacheilidae; genus Triplophysa; species Triplophysa dalaica. Next base: position 23,378,503 of record NC_079551.1, read on the forward strand.
AAGACAGGCAGTTGCGAACATGTACAACAGAGATCGTGGATCTGACTGGTGCATTAGCATTCTGTGTCAAGTTGCACCTTTGTTTAAACAGGGACAGTGAGTTTATTTCTCCTGTTTGGGGTCGACAGGTTCAGGTGGGCCTTTACAGTTTAGAGGGTGGGCTACTGTTATCAAATGGGTCGTACGGCGCGAAAACATGTTTTTCTGTGTCTTTGGTGTGCTATAAGTTACCCATGCATGTATTAGACACTTAAAATTGCAAAAATGTAAGTGTCGGAACAAAAGATGCATTCTATGTAAAAGCAAATGCTCACCCAGACCTGCCTGAAAAGCTACGTGTAACCACACCCCTACGAATGTACATTACTTCGTAACATGATTTGACTAAGACCGCCCAAACCTAAATGCAAGTAAAGTGGTCGTACTTGTAAATCTCATTGTATCGTCATGTCACAGCCATGTTGTGGAGACATTTCATGTGTTTCATTGTGAAAAGAAAGACTCTGCCAAAAGATGTGACAAAAAAGTTTGCCCTGCCAAAAGATGAGAAAACTCAAAACGAATGGTAACATTTTATTCACAACACTGTTCCAGAAAAGTACAATCCGAATGTTCAGCGCTTTTCACCGAACATTGCTTCATGAACCTGTGAGAGATCAAGATCGGTGTTGTACCGAAATCCAACTCCCCGAACAAATCATACTCCTCTCGCATGCACGCGCATTACACAGTTGTAAGGCGAAGTTAAGAGTACTGTTTGTTGTGGTTTCTGTTGCTTTTTTCACACTTCTAGCACCAAATATCAACTTGTAAGCGTTGTCAAAATCTAAAAACGATGACCAGCAATCAAAGTCTTTAGGATTAAAGATGGATTAAGTAAATAAACACACAATAGCATGGTAGATCGATTTAGCTTCTCTCTACTGTCGAAGAAATATCTTCAAGACCCCCCGGACAATCTAACATTGATTTATCATAGTAAAGGGGTAGTGATACTTTTTTGTGCATACTTTTTGGGGTTCCCAATGTTTTACACAATATCATGGCTATAAACTGTTGTAAATCGAGTTGATTTTAATAACGACAATAAAGCTCATCATTTATCTGTCCAAAATTTTTTTTTGCTCTAAAAATGTATGTCACATTATCTTCAGATCTTCAACGTGGAGGACGTTGTGCTGTTGACATGTTACTAATTCACGAAACTAGTTCAAGTGTCTTTCAAGTAACTTGCAGGCTAATCAGTCATTTTGAGCTTTTGTTTTATTACAAAGAGTTTAATGAGGGGAGTAACATTTTCACAATTTTAAATTTACACCTGCAAAGAAATTTCTTTTAGATTATTTGATTTATCATTTTCTTTTATACTTGCATGTATTTATTTATACATTCATTTATTTTTAGATTATTTTTTAACGCTTTTATTTATTTGTTCTTGAATTTATTCATACTTTTCTGTGTCTTGAATGATAATTAGATGGGTTGGCTTCGTCATTTATCTGGCTGTCTATCTCTAATAAAACATCAACAAGCGCATCTAATCTAAATGACACATAGTCGTGATGCATCGTTATCGACTTCATTGGCTAAATGCGGTAACATACTATACTAGCTAATTGTGCGCCCGCCTGAGTTACTTAAAGATTAACACGAAAGCAAACTATTGAATAGTAAGGCGGTAAGGATTGTAGTTCTAAGGAGGTTTTATTGTCTCTAGCCTTCCTTTTGGTATGTTGGTCAGAACACAAGAGGTAATCACTGGTCAGGTTCAAAAAGGGGTTTATTAAGTTCTGGTATGGGTTTTACGATGTGTGTGGTTCTACAATAAACAGAAACAATAAGTAAATTAAATTACACAGCTTCAGTATGCTTCCAAATAAAGAATAAATATATATGATATATTCACAGCATACATATCACATAAACACCAACTCGTAATAAAGCAATTTACATCAGCGCCGCCATATATTCATGTAAACAGACTTTACGCACGGAATCAAATAACGAAACTGAAGGTGTCTGTGTACACGTAATTAAACTCACACCCAGCTTACAATATTCAGTTGGTAAATCAGCATAATCACATGCATAAACTTGTCATCGGGTCTCATAATTGCAAACCGAACCTAAGGCTATATAATCATAGCCTCAGCACTGCGGGATACACTAACGTCATAACAGCGGCAAAACACCAAATTAAATATAAAACATAATAATATAACTGTGAAGGGTCTGTCCATGAATAAAACGTGAACTTACAATCATTCAAAGACGCACAGAAACCCATAAAAGGTGAGGATAATTTGCCTGGATCGTGGCCACGACTTTCTTTTATCTCCTTCCGCAGACTCCGTACGGTGACTGACAGGTGCGTTAAGCCCGCCTCTTCAACACAAACCATCAGTGAGTGAGGTTACTCTACAACAAGTCAAGAGTAATCGATCAAAGACTTGCGGATGGTTTAGTGCTTTCTTTGCTAGCAAGTAGAAATTAAAATAGCTTTAAGTAAAGATGAATTCAAGAGAGTAATTTCATCTGAAGTAAGTAAGAAATGGCAAACGTTATGGAATGGTGGATGTAAAGGAAGACATCTTCTCCAGATTGAGGAGTATGTTGGAAATGAGAGAAAAAGATATGGTAATAGGAAGAATGATGTCATTATAACAAGACTAACAATTGGACATACAGCATTAAACTATATTCTTTTTGAAATAGGTAAGCATGAATCGGGAAGTGTGACAAATGTGGAGAAATAGAAACAGTGAAGCATATCCTTTATGACTGTTCTTCATATAAAAGGGAGAGATCCCAATTAATACAAGAATTAGGATGGTTGGGAGGGGATAATATCTCTTTAAAAGTATTGTTAGGAAACAGGGCAAGGCAATCAAGAGTACACAAAATATTATTTAAATATCTACAAATAACAGGAACAATAGATAGAATATAGAAATTTAGTATTTTTCTCTTCCAAAACTAAGTACTCTCCACACTCCAGATCAGTAGGTGGCGGAAATGCACCTTTGCGTGGGTTTGCCAAACCGCCATAAAACACCAGAAGAACAAGAAGTAATCGATCAAATGCTTCAATCTAATATGAACCAATAGTAATCAAGACCAACTCATCTAATTATCAAACGAGAATAAATTATAGAATAAATAAATAAGTGGAAATCCTCATCACTTCCTGTTTGCTGAGAACGCGTGGTTTGAGACAGAGCTCCGTCAAACTTTTTCTAAATATATTGTTTATTCCTGTTATTTCTTAATATTCATGTTCTAAATTGATAACTCACAGAGAGTTAAACCTATCCTTAAGTGTATCCCATACCAAATATCGTCATATAACGCACAGATAAATTTGTTTTGTACGACTAGTCGCTATCAGCCCTATTGAAAAATCTAGCTAGACCAGCTCAAGCTGTGTTTTGGAACATGGCAGCTGGTAGCTATAGCTGGTAGCTGGTTGCTGGTTTGAAACAACCAAATCCATCTTATGCAGGTAGCTGCATTTTTTTCAGTGTTAAAAAAAATCAGAAGCGAGATAATGATGAATAATTAACACCTGTTTTTAACAACAGCTTCCAGTTATAATACATGTCCAGTTCTGCTTTAAAAATGTAAAACAAACACAGACATTCAGGAGGATAATTCAGTTTATTTAATATATCATCAAAAATATAATGTGTATGTATAACTTAAATGAGATAAATTACTTAATAATTGGCAGTAATAACCTGAACTGAAATACATCTACTTAGCAGATTATATATGCAAATTCACTTCCATCCATCCATTTTCTACCGCTTATCCGAACTACCTCGGGTCACGGGGAGCCTGTGCCTATCTCAGGAGTCATCGGGCATCAAGGCAGGATACACCCTGGATGGAGTGCCAACCCATCGCAGGGCACACACACTCACTCATTCACTCACGCACTAACTCACGCACTCACTCACTCACTCACTCACTCACTCACGCACTCACTCACTCACGCACTCACGCACTCACACCCTATGGACAATTTTTTTCCAGAGATACCAATCAACCTACCATGCATGTCTTTGGACCAGGGGAGGAAACCGGAGTACCCGGAGGAAACCCCCGAGGCACGGGGAGAACATGCAAACTCCACACACACAAGTCGGAAGCGGGAATCGAACCCCCAACCCTGTAGGTGTGAGGCGAACGTGTTAACCACTAAGTCACCGTGCCCCCCTGCAAATTCACTTTTTTGATTTCATTTTTTTGTTGATATCTTGAATTTTGTCTGTTCAATTTTGCCCAAGTTTTCCAGTTCTGGCTTTCAGCTCTGCTTCTTCCAAACTTTTGCCTTCCAGCCACTTTTGAAAGCAACCTAGGAGAAAGGACATAAGCAGATCAATCAATTGCACAGCTAAAATCATTTAGTTTACATAAAATAATAAAAGTTGTCGAATAGAAACATCCATAAGAACCAATTATTTTGTTTGCGGCATAGCTGTCACAGAATTAACTTCACAGAAGGCATTGTCGAATAATCCAAAACAGAGTTGTTATTAACAATTACAAAAACAAGAGTACATCCACAACATAACCAGAAAACAGGAGGAGAACAGAGGGAGCAATGTAGAGAGGAGTTGAGGAGGGAGAAGACGTGCAGCTGTTGGTGATTGAAGACAGGAGATAGGTTAGGAGAGTGGAGGATGATGCTAAATGGAGTCCATTGGGTAATAGAGGGAGAGAAACATAGGGAAACAGGGACCAGACAGGACTGTGAAAGAAGCATCTTATAAATCTCCATATTCCCTAACCAGGTCAATTATTACTGTATATGGTCAATACTGATCCTATAATGACACTGAAACTTTTATGGTGTTAGTGGTGTATTTTAATTCGTTTTTTTTCTGAAATTACTGATCATATATTCAATTTCCAGCATGCTGATCAATGGAGTGGTAAATGTAAGAGTAAATGTCAAAATAAGTGTTATTTTATGCATATAAATCAAGATCAGAACGGGATGTGATTTTGAATGTTAACTATTCCGTTCAGTTGGTATTTTAATGAGTATTTGCTAATTGTGGATTTAACAAGTTACCGTATGAAGAGTAAAGCATTTGTTTAGAAGGGAAACAACTGCTGCATGGCTGTACAATTTAGAGTCATCTAGAGTAAAGTTTGTCCAAAGTATAATTTCTTTTCAGTTCACATATCACCTACCTTTAATTGCTCTATATTTGTGAGGTGTCAGAGGAGGCCTAGGATCTGATTTTGTAGTGGGGCAACTTTTTCCTTCCAGGCTACGGTTGGCCAGTGTGCTCGTTCCCCAAATGCACACTGCCAGTTCTTTTACAAACAAGCTGTCCTTTAAATTAGCCTGAATCTTCTTCCATTTTTCACTGTGTATTAATACACCTTCACCAATATCAACCTGTATGGAAGAACATTCAACAGTAGTCAAGAAATCTAAATAATTGTAGTCTTTTATTCTTAATGTATAACCAGTAACTCCAAGAAAGTAATATCTTCTGTCCTGATTTTATATCGACACACTGTCCTGCAGAGGTAACTTACAACATTAAACAAACACACATGAACCAGCTCATGTGCTTCAGGATAACTTGAAAAGAATTGCAGGCCACATGTTGGAAATAACATTTGCAGGGCAGTGGGTCTCCAGGAGTAGGGTTAACCTAATTTCGCGCATGTTGGCCGTTGGCGGGCCGTCATGGCGTTTAGGGGTGTGTCTACGTTTTTTTATTACCTTTGTTTTACATTAATTTTCTGTCATAAACTATGCATCATTTTAAAGCTAAAACACTCAAGATTCCTGTTCTGAACTTGTTTTTGTAATCAAAACACCAGAGAGGAAAGGATTAAATAAAACGCGGAAAGACCGGCCTTTCAAACATTACAAAATAATCGGCACTACTTATCTTTCAACCCCTTTGGTTCGGATCAGTTCAGACGAATCCAAAAAAAAAAAACCATACATCTCCTTATAAGGGTCGTCTTTGAATGTGCATTCCACTGTTTCATCCAAAACAATGAACAAATGAAAAAAACTCCAAAGATTCCACTTTTTTGCATACGCGTTTCGAGTCAACGTCCATTTTCGATTATATTGATTTGAATCAGTTCAAAATCAATGTTTTCTCGTAATCTAATATCTTCTGGACAAAATACGCCCATTCACGTCTCTTCCCTTCAATCACAGACTTTGCGATCATTCAAAACACCCAGGGTGCCTTACCGGCCCACAGAGGTGTCAGTCAGGGCACCTTGGTTTTTGACTGGGTAAACCCATCCAATGCCTGGCCAGAAAAGTTTTGGGTGTAATATTCAACTTTTTGGGCATAACAATGATTGGCCATTTGTGAAGTTTACGTAAACAGATTTGGAGAATAACCAGTGCGCTCCCAGCGCTGTCGCCATTTTAGTCCCGCTAGTAAAGAGAAGAGCATCGATTCGCTGTACGGAGCACATTTTAGTGAACGGATTTCTCCGAAGGGTACACCTGATTCTCTCAACAATGGATCGTCGACCACAGACGATGTATTTTGATGTTGAAAGTGCTTTGGAGGAGATCATGAGGAGCAGCGATGAAGAGCAGCAGAAGGAAGCGGAGACATGCGTCTCCGAGAAGAATAGTTCGGGGTTGAGCTTCGATTCCCTCGAAGACGACATGTTTGTTGATGGACTTGATCCCGTGTTAGATCGGTAAGTTACAACATATTTTCTCGATTGCTTATACATTTTTATTGTGGATTAGTAGTGTATGTGTCACCATGTCATAACGTTAGCTGTTTCGATAATGAAAATGTACTTGATAAATAAGCCACGAAGCGGTGAGATTAGTAAGCGTTTATTTTTTTTAGACAGTTTATGTATAATACATAAAGATATTCTATTATTCATAAATGGGAATTTGCAAAGAGTTTCTTTTGTATGTGACATGTATTATTATCTTATATCAAGTGTTATTATCTTGTATCTGTATTATTATGTGAAGATATGAAGGAAAATGGTACAGGTAAAGGGAGGGCGGGAGAGGGAGGGGCGGGAGGGGGGAGAGGGAGATGGAGCCAGTCAGTGCATGCTGGGTCCCCCAGCACCTCACAGGAGAAATGGCACAACGTGGATGAGGGTGATAATGAGCCTCCCCAACCTGTGTTTAGGCCTGCTCGTACTCCTGGGCCACATCTGCTGTTAAATGCAACATACACAGCACTGCAGTTGTTTCAGCTGTTCTTTTCCACATCTGTGCTGCAGACCCTAATTCAAAACTCGAATGTCTATGGGGCTAAACTGAATCAAGGAAGAGACAAGCCATGGCATAACATCTCGGTGGAAGATTTTAAGTCTTACCTGGCGCTTGTTGTTTACATGGGTCTTTTTAAGGATTTTACCTTGACTGATTATTGGAGGAGGTCCACGATATACAGTCTTCCCTTTCCTGCTCAGATCATGTCCTGCAGGAAGTTTCTGACCATCACATCTGCTCTTCATCTTAGCGATCCTCAAGATGATGAAGAAAATGAAGAGAGGAAGGGGACATCAGCCTACGACCGCTTGGGGAAGATCAAGCCTCTCTATAACAGCATTAGGGATGCCTGCAGGACTTTCTTTCATCCACATCAAAACATCTCCATAGATGAGAGGATGGTGGCATCCAAGGCAAGGTCTGTACTCAAGCAGTACATGAAGAACAAACCCACCAAATGGGGTTACAAGCTTTTTGTTTTGGCAGACTCCCTGTGTGGCTATACTTCTGAGTTCTTTGTGTATGAGGGCAAGGCAATGCAGTCTCGGAATGGGCTGAGATATGATTCTGTTATGGCACTTGTGGATGAAAAAAGGTTGGGCACTGGTTACAAGTTGTATGTTGACAACTTTTACACCAGCCCCATGCTTTTCAGAGACCTCCTCTCTAAGAAGATTTGGGCATGTGGCACCATACGTCCGAACAGGATCGGTTTCCCAAAGACCATCAGAAACCGACTGCCACGGAATGCTCCACGAGGGTCCATTAGATGGCTTAGAGAAGGTGAGCTGCTGTTTGTGGAATGGAAAGACACCCGGGAAGTGCTGATGTGCTCCACTCTCCACAAAGCATATGAAGGTGACACAGTGAAGAGAAGAGTGAAGTCTAACGACGGGCAGTGGTCTCAAGTGCATGTGCCTATTCCCGGTGCAGTGCTGGATTACAACAGGTTCATGGGGGGAGTGGACCTGTCTGATGACCTCATTGGATACTACAAAGTGCTCCACAAGACACGGAAGTGGTACCGTACCTTCTTCTATTACTTTGTCGATATTGCTGTTGTCAACGCTTTCATTTTGCATCAGCATCTGGCCAGAGCAAGGAACGAAAAACCCTTGACACAGAAAGCATTTAGGGAAACGCTCGTTCTGGAACTTGCAGGCTTGAAATCACGCACTGCTGCCCCTAAGACTTCTGATGTTGGTCGCCACAACCCAAAACACATCACGGACGACACCACTTCTGGACGACGAAAGTGCAGACTTTGCCATCAGAAGACGCCAGTGATGTGTGCAACATGTGAGGTGCCACTGTGTTTTTTGCCAAAACGGGACTGTTTCAATGACTGGCATGTGCAGACTGGAAAATATGAATCGTTGTTTGAATGATTATTTTATTTTTACATTGTTCAGTTTATTCAAAACTAATACTTGTTCCAGAAGTGTTTCCTAGTTTAGGTCAGAGCCTTGCAAAAATTTCCGGTTCCGGGGAGGAAAATGAAGGGAGAGAAGCAATCGCTTCTTGAGACGGTAATGGTCGAGTACGCACTCACACTCACACTCACACTTAGATGACTAGTAAGTTTTCATCCTGTTTGTGAGCTATTGTGTTTCCATTATTCCAAAAGAAATTTTTATAGATTTATTCAGTTAGGACTTTGTTGTTGGTTTTGGTCGTTTGCTCTCGCTCTCTTTTTCCCTCTGTCTCCCTCTTTTACAGTATCCTTGGCCTAACTGAATCAAATATGACATGCTGGTGTGAGGCAGTACACTGTGTAAGTATGTAACAAACACTCACAGTGTTGCAAATTTAATTTGTTCTACTTACCCACACTCACTCTCTCTTTTTTCTGTCTTTTAGTGGCTTGGGTTTCCAGTTTGTTAGAGAAGAAACCTCCTTGTGACTGCCTTGATCAACATGTCTCCCTGCACTTTGTAAATACTGTAAATATTTTAGTTTTTAGTAATTGTATATTTTCTATGTAATAACTAGAAGTTTACTGTAGATTTATTTGAGTAAAAAACTATTATTACAATTCCAAAGTTCTGAAATATTTGTTATAATTATATATATATACATAATATTTGTTCAAAATAAAGAGTTCAAATGTAGAAATGTTGTTCTGAAATAGTTTTTTCTTTTGTGTCTTGGTGGGCCAAGTAGTGGTGAATTGATCTACAAAATGTAGTATGAAGTGTTAACTCCTGATGTCATTTGGTTACTTAGTGTCCCTTTGGTGTCTCCAAGTGGCCTTTTTGAAAGGACGCCTAGAGATGTCTTTAATAAAAAGGTTACAGAAGCTACATTTTTGGGATTATCATCCTCAAATTTGAATCAAACAATGATCAGACATTCCTTTTTATCCTTACTGTGTTTCGAACTCTTACCATCAAGTTTTCATTCATTTTCCTCCAAGTAAACTTCATTCAAAATAAACGGAATTCACTTTCCATGTATGTTTTACCATGTTTTACCTTGTTTTACCTTGTTTTTTTAAACTTTAAGATACTATGACTCTTGTGCAATAGAATTTCAAGTATGTAGTTAAAAAATATACAAGAATTTTGAATATAGACCATATGGTTTAAGAGCGACAGGCGTTTCAATTTGGGTATGTTGTTTTATCAGAAAATTTTAAAAAATAGGGGCGCAAGATAAGAAGTTAGAGCTAGTCAATAGTTTTTTTATTTTAGTGTAATATTTTTGTTGCTATTATCTACAGAAGTGCATAGAAATAGACCGCACTCATATGTTGTAATGTTTTACAAATTATTAGCTATAGTTTTGTTAGCCAAAATGATGTTCTGGTGTTTTTGTACATTATTTACAATGGAGTAGGAGTTTTAGAGTGGGGCCAGATTAAACATATGGGCAATACGAATAATACTAATAATATTAATTGTGACTGATTAAATAAAAAAATTCTGCAAAGATCATATCATTAGGATCTTACCAACTGCTGTTTGAAGGTTTTTTCTTTTTTCTTTAGTGGGGCTGCTCTCTGCATAGAATCAAACAAATGCACTGATATGCCATATCTACAAAACAATTCTGCAATTCTATTATTTAATGCACATAATCTTACCAGATGTCACTGGAATGTCTGGAATGGAGACTGGAGATGTGTTGCTTCCTGAAAAATCAAGTCACAAATGTGTGTGAAAATAGTCAGACACCAGTAATTTCAGTAACCGGAGTGAGGTAAAAATTAATGATACTATTAATATTAAAAAATTAGGATCAGTATTACCATAAATTAATTTATATGTATACATGTTTTATTCTTTTTTATCTTTTTGTTAAAGTGCTGGGTTGTTTTTGACCCATGTTGGGTAAATATTGGACAGAACACATTGCTGTGCAAACATTTTCCAATGCTAGGTTATTTCAATCCAACTGCTGGGTTGTTTTTAAACAGCCCAGTGTTTTTTAGAGTGTATTATTATAATTATGCACAAAATCTTACCAGTTGTCACTGGAAGGTCTGGAATGGAGGTTGGAGATGTGTTGCTTCCTGAAAAATCAAGTCACAAACAATATTATGTGTGTGTAAATAGTCAGACACCAGTAATTCAGTAACCTGAGTGTATACTTGTGTATATATAGTATATAAGTGTATAATAATAATACTTTTAATTACCACAAAGAATTTTGGCAACTAAGCATGTCTGAAGTTCAACATTTAATTTCTTCAGTTCCTTTCCTTCAGCAATGGCCTCTTGATATTTCCGAGAGAGCAATTTATACCTCTTATCCAGTTCGTTGTATTTAGATTTTGGAATTAGTTCATCTTCACTCTCACTTGATATCTCATTGTCAACAAGATTTTTTTCCCTACTTGTTGTAGAATGATGTGTCACGACCCAGGTCGGATCGGGACTTCTTCTGCACGTGGGTGTGTTGTTGTTTGTTGAGCACGAGGATGGCTACCCGCTAACCGCGTGCTCAGTGTCTACGTCTCTCTCCCCGCCCCCGTGTTTCCTTAGGATTCCCCAACACGGGTGATTTTCCACTCATGCTCACACACCTGTTTAGAATCTCACTTCTAGCTCATTAACTCCATCGCACCTGTTAACCATGTTATCTCGTTAAGTTTCCTATATTATCCCTCTGTATCTGTTGTCCGTTGTCTGACCGTTGCATTGTATCTTGCCAGTTCAGACTGCCCTAGACGTAGCTGCGGCTCGTCTAAAGAAGTCTTTATTTTGTTCCTGCCTAGTCTGTCGTGTACTACCTTGTCACAGTTTTTCTCGAGCTTCTCTCCACGCTTCCACGCCTGCCTGTGAGTACACCAACCGGTGGCATCTGCCTTCCTCGTCTAATCTGTGGGGTTTTTTCCTACAGCTCGATCTGACGCCCCGGGACTACTCTTCCGTGTTTCACGAAACCCCGCACGGAATTGAGCTGCGCCTCTACTACCGGTCTACCGGTACCCGGAAGTCGGCCTCATCTCGCTGTGATAAAGCCCCGAGTTTTTGGACTTTCCCTGTGCTATTGACTTTGTCTCTCCAATAAACTCTTTTGTTCACCCCGCAATTGGGTCTCGCCTGTGTATTGACCATGACAGAACGGTCAGACCAAACTCATGACCCAGCGGGACAAGATCCACTGCGAGCGGCGTTAGTGCAGCAAGGAATTCTGCTTGGACAGCAAGCGTCTCGTCTCGCCGCAACTGCTCAGGAGATGGACTTACTCCAAGGACAGATGGCAGCACTGAAAAACAAGATCGCCGATGTCCTGCAAGGTTCCTTACAGTCGGCTGGAGCTCATCACTCGTCGACCCAGGGAACTCCGCTTCACCCTGAGCCACATGCCAACAGTCCTCCACTGTACGACGGAGACCCCAATTCGTGCCGAGCATTTCTCTCCCAGTGCGCCCTGGTATTCGCTCTCCAGCCCCGTCGGTATGGCTCTGAGGAAGTTCGGATCGCCTACATACTCACCTTGCTCACCGGGAAAGCCCGTCAGTGGGGAGTTGCGGTCTGGGAGTCCCAGGACCCCTGCTGCTGTTCTTTCCAGGAGTTCCGTGAGGAGATGACCAGACTGTTCGACAGGTCCGTTCGTGGTGATGAGGTGGCGGCTCAACTCTCTCGCACTTCCCAGGGTAAATTATCCATCACAGATTATGCCATTCAATTCAAGACCCTAGCAGCGGCATGTGAGTGGAATAGTGAAGCCCTACGAGCACGTTTCTTGGACGGTCTCAACCACTCTATTGCTGACGAGATCGCCGCACTGGACCCACCCAGAGACTTGGGGGACCTGATATGCCTATGTCTGAGAATCGAAAATCGGGCAATTACTTGTCGTCGAAGACGTCCTTCTCCCACCTCCTGGCGACGTCGAGACCACCACCAGCAGACTGACGGGGAGTCCGGACGGGAGCCCGTCCGGGAGACCAGTGTCATACATCGTCCGTCGACGGATGCAGAGCCTATGCAGGTCGGCCGTTCCCGTCTGACGCCCGCCCAGAAACATCAGCGGTTAGTGGATGGTCTCTGCTTCTATTGTGGCAAACCGGATCACATCGTTACTCACTGTCCGGTAAAAGCCAGCGCTCACCCGTAGAAAGGAGAGTCCGGGTGGGCGTCATCGAAAGAACCTCTCCATCCCTACGCACCATGCTACCTTTTCGTCTTACCTTCGGTCACTCTACCCACATCGGGAAGGCTTTGATTGACTCGGGTGCTGAGGGAAACTTCCTGGATGCTACCACGGCTCGGAAGTGGGGTATCCCTGCCGTTCCTCTTCACCCGCCCATCTCAGCCGTGACTCTGACAGGCATGCCACTGTTCACTGTCACTCACACAACTCCTCACGTAAGTCTCTTCCTTTCGGGAAATCATTGTGAAAAGATTAGGCTGTTCATCCTCGATTCCCCCACAACCCCACTGGTATTAGGGCATCCGTGGTTGACACAGCATAATCCTCACATTGATTGGGTAAACACTTCTGTCTTAGCGTGGAGCCCTGCATGTCATGTGTCTTGTCTTGGTCCTGCTCCCTCGCCTGTTTCTGTGTTGCAGGTTGATGTTGCCGATCTTACCGGGGTCCCGGGGGAATACCATGATCTTCGTACCGTGTTCTGCAAGTCCCGTGCCATGTCTCTCCCTCCTCATCGACCTTACGACTGTGCCATTGATCTTCTCCCAGGCACTTCTCCGCCCAGGGGTCGACTATTTTCTCTATCTGCTCCTGAAAGAGAGGCCATGGAGAAGTATATACGTACATCACTCAATGCCGGGCTCATTCGCCCTTCCTCCTCGCCAGCCGGTGCGGGTTTCTTCTTCGTAGAGAAGAAGGACGGCTCCCTGCGCCCTTGTATTGACTATCGGGGTTTGAATGAGATTACGGTAAAGAATAAATTCCCCTTACCTTTGATGTTGTCTGCCTTCGAATTGTTACAGGGGGCTCGGGTCTTTACCAAGCTAGACCTCCGCAATGCGTATCATCTGGTTCGCATCCGCGAGGGGGATGAGTGGAAGACGGCGTTTAATACACCATCGGGACACTACGAGTACTTGGTTCTTCCGTTTGGTCTAACCAATGCTCCTGCCGTCTTCCAGGGTCTCATTAATGACGTGCTGGGTGATATGATTAATCGATTCGTCTTCGTCTACCTGGACGACATTTTGATTTTTTTCCCCTTCTCTACAGGAGCACACCCAGCATGTTCATGAGGTTTTCCGGCGTCTTCTTGAGAACCAATTATTTGTCAAGGCGGAGAAGTACGAGTTCCACTCCGATACGGTTTCGTTCCTCGGCCATGTGATCTCTCCTCGGGGCATTGGACCGGACGACTCCAAGGTCAAGGCTGTCGCTACATGGCCAGTTCCCGACTCTCGTAAAGCGTTGCAGCGGTTCCTGGGGTTCGCCAATTTCTATAGGCGCTTCATCCGGGGTTTCGGCCAAGTGGCTGCACCGCTCACTGCATTAACCTCCTCTAAGATCCCGTTTGGTTGGAACTCTCTTGCTCAGGTAGCCTTTGATAAACTTAAGTCCCGTTTTGTCTCTGCACCTGTGCTCTGTTTTCCAGACCCGGATCGCCAATTTATTGTCGAGGTCGATGCATCCGACGTCGGGGTAGGCACAGTCTTGTCCCAACGTGCCGGCCATGATGAGAAGGTGCACCCCTGTGCCTTCTTCTCCCATCGCCTCAGCCCTGCCGAACAGAATTATGATATCGGTAACAGAGAGCTGCTGGCGGTTCGACTAGCATTGGGGGAGTGGCGTCACTGGCTGGAAGGTGCAACACAACCATTTTTGGTCTGGACGGACCATAAGAATTTGGAATACGTCCGTTCAGCCAAAAGGTTGAATTCACGTCAGGCTCGCTGGGCACTGTTTTTTGGCAGATTCCACTTCACCCTCTAGTACCGGCCTGGCTCTAAAAACATCAAGCCAGACGCCCTCTCTCGCCTGTTCGAGGAACCAGGTAGAGAGAATCCCGTCGATCCCATCCTGCCTAGGGAGATGGTCGTCGGGGCTCTTGCCTGGGACATCGAACGGCGAGTAGAGGAGGCCGGCCGAGGGGTGCAAGTGCCGGAAGGTTGCCCAGCGGGTCGGTTGTTCGTGCCCGCTCCACTACGTTCTGCGGTCCTCCAGTGGTGTCACTCTTCAAGGCTGGTCGGCCATCCAGGAATTAAGGGGACCCTGGCTTCCGTACTCCAGCGGTTTTGGTGGCCATCAACCACCAACGATGTCAGACAGTTCGTGTTGGCTTGCCCGGTCTGTGCACAAAGTAAGACCACCCGTCGTCCACCCACAGGTATGCTCCGCCCCCTTCCTATTCCCTCCCGGCCATGGTCTCACATAGCCCTGGATTTTGTCACTGGTCTTCCCCCGTCCAGAGGGTGCACTGTGATTCTCACGGTGGTGGACCGTTTCTCCAAAGCGGCTCATTTCGTCCCTCTCCCCAAACTTCCTTCGGCCCGAGAGATGGCTCAACTGATGGTGGATCACATCTTCCGGCTACACGGTCTTCCTGTAGATGTCGTTTCCGATAGGGGTCCTCAGTTTACCTCTCGGTTTTGGAAGGAGTTCTGTCGACAGATCGGGGCCTCAGCGAGTCTGTCTTCAGGTTTTCATCCTCAGACCAATGGACAATGTGAGCGAGCCAACCAGGATCTCGGACGGAGACTCCGCTGTCTGTCATCTAACAACCCTAATTCCTGGAGTCAACAGCTCTCTTGGGTGGAATACGCTCACAACTCCCTCCCTGCCTCTGCCACAGGTATGTCCCCTTTTGAATGTGCACTCGGTTATCAACCACCTCTGTTTCCCTCCCAGGAACTCGATGCTGCGGTTCCCTCAGCTCTGGCGTTCGTCCGGCGTTGCCATCGGACCTGGACGAGGGCCAGAGAGGTTTTGGCCCAAACCAATCTGAGAACCAAGTCAGCGGCCGATCGCCACCGGATCTCTCCTCCTGCCTATGTGTGTGGTCAACGGGTATGGCTTTCTACCAAGGATCTGCCTCTCCGGACGCCTTCTCGTAAGCTGGCGCCCAGGTTCATAGGGCCATTCCGGATCACCAAGGTGGTTAATCCGGTAGCCTTATGACTCAAGCTCCCTCCGACTCTTGGTCGAGTTCACCCTGTATTCCACGTTTCCAGGGTCAAGCCTTTTGTCACCTCCCCCCTTAATCCGGCCAGTTCCCAACCCACCCCCCCCCGCCTCGTCTGGTGGATGGCGTCCCCGTTTATACCGTCAAGAAGTTACTTGATGTCCGCCGTCGGGGTAGGGGTTTCCAATACCTAGTGGACTGGGAGGGTTATGGCGCAGAAGAAAGGTTGTGGGTTCCCTCGCGAGATGTGTTGGACCGGTCGTTGATAGTGGAGTTCCACCGGAGGCAAGGTAAGCCCCCTCCCTGATCGCCCAGTGGCGCTGGTGGGGAGGGGGGTACTGTCACGACCCAGGTCGGATCGGGACTTCTTCTGCACGTGGGTGTGTTGTTGTTTGTTGAGCACGAGGCTGGCTACCCGCTAACCGCGTGCTCAGTGTCTACGTCTCTCTCCCCGCCCCCGTGTTTCCTTAGGATTCCCCAACACGGGTGATTTTCCACTCATGCTCACACACCTGTTTAGAATCTCACTTCTAGCTCCTTAACTCCATCGCACCTGTTAACCATGTTATCTCGTTAAGTTTCCTATATTATCCCTCTGTATCTGTTGTCCGTTGTCTGACCGTTGCATTGTATCTTGCCAGTTCAGACTGCCCTAGACGTAGCTGCGGCTCGTCTAAAGAGGTCTTTATTTTGTTCCTGCCTAGTCTGTCGTGTACTACCTTGTCACAGTTTTTCTCGAGCTTCTCTCCACGCTTCCACGCCTTCCACGCTCTAATCTGTGGGGCTTTTTCCTACAGCTCGATCTGACGCCCCGGGACTACTCTTCCGTGTTTCACGAAATCCCGCACGGGATTGAGCTGCGCCTCTACTACCAACCTACCGGTACCCGGGATTCTGTCTCGCACGGAATTGAGCTGCGCCTCTACTACCGGTCTACCGGTACCCGGAAGTCGGCCTCATCTCGATGTGATAAAGCCCCGAGTTTTTGGACTTTCCCTGTGCTATTGACTTTGTCTCTCCAATAAACTCTTTTGTTCACCCCGCAATTGGGTCTCGCCTGTGTATTGACCATGACATGATGATGACATAGTTGTTGCTTCCTTTTCAAGGCTTGTCTCTTTTTTAAAATGTCCATCAGAAAAGTCTGCTTTCCTTCCTCAATGCTTGACCTCTGTGCTGTCTGAAAATGCAAGAAATAAGAAACATTTTTTATATCTGTATGTGGTGGTGAGGGGGCATACAGTTGTTGATAAAAAATAGCCTACTTTAAATAAAAGAATATAGTTTTAATAATGATTAACTAATACTTGTTCAAAACAATCACTTTAGCAAAGTTTTTCTTTATCTTGATAAAAAATAATTAACTTTTGTTATTTCATTCAAACATGGTAATATCTAAATATATAAGAACAAAACAAAATTTATTTTAAAAAAGTAAAGATTTTGAAAGAATTATAGAGATCTCATAACTTACTGAAATTCTCATAACGAAACTGAAAATCATTAACAACTTTATCCTAAAATGTATCAAGTAATTTACCAATTCTGATGTGACATTTAAAAAAACATAAAATATTAGATAAAAAATGTGTCAAAGATCAGCTGAATATCCATCAGAGGGAAAAGTACATGTTTTGGAAAGTGCCACAGCTTTTTATTTTGTTTAATGTAGTTTACAGGAAATTAAATTCACAGGAGCCATTTACACCGATGGAACCTTTTGTCACGTTTTACCTTATGTTACTCAATTACTTTTCCTTCAAAACTCGCTACCCCAGTCGTAAGAGGGACTTTGCATCTGAACTCTTCTATTTTTAATGGTGTTAATCAGTTTTACTGTTACATACCGCATTTTCTTTAGCCTCCTTCCTTTCTGAAGTTTTGTTTGCTGGTGGAATTTTATCAAGCAGCTTCGGCACTCGAATTCTTTTGCCAGTTGCCAAAAATTGTTCAATTTCTTCGCTAGTTTCTGAAAAAACAACGAAGATGATTGTAAGCACTTTTGTACGTTCTTTTCAGTCTAAAAGTTCTATGTATTTCATGATTCATATATAACCTTTTAATTGTCCTTTAATTAAAAATGACTTCCTTACTTTAATATTTAAATTGTAAGATTAAGCAACATTAAGCAAATATTTTTAACTGACAGAAAATGTTAGCAACATGCAAAATAATGTAGCTTGATTTAAAAGCTGCGCATTTTCATGTATAAACCTCCTCATAATTGTTTACTTACTTGTTCTTCTACACATTTGAGATAATGAATTTAATACTTTACCTTTCATGAATAAAATTTGTCCTGTTGCGAACCGTCCTTTTCGGAGAATCCAGTAAGTGTGAGTCGATGAGAAATCCGTCGTACTTTTTGGACCAAAATGTTTAATGTCTTTAACATTAACAGAGTCTTTAAGACCGTCGTCTAAATAATGCACATACGCGAACATTTTGTAGTTACATAAACTCAGTGTAGATAGATATTGAGAACGACACGGCTTTATTTGTATGTCCATGTGTGAAAAGCAATGAAAACCGTTACAAAATTGCTTGCGCGTGACGTTTTGTTACTTGTCTTCAGTTGCTATTTCCCCAGCAACCGGTAGTGCAGCAGGCGCAGACTGACTTGTTTATCTCCAACAACAAATGAATGTAAGTGATAACCAATCTATAAACCACTAATATTTTTCAGAAATGTACTTAATTTTTGTTCCTCATTTTTGCCAAACAATAGAATTGATGCTTCAAGTTTACAGCTTATTTCAATACAGGAGTTTCTGTGTTGAATATACACAGGTAGGCAGACCTTCATATGGTGTAATGGAAAAGACATGTTAGTTAACTGACAAAATTTATGCCAAAACTCTGGCATGATACTCAAAATAAATTTGAACTTCACATAAATATGTCAATTCGTATTAACTGTCCTTCCTGCCCCAAAGGTTAAAGTAAAAAATGTCACACAGACACTCACCAGTATTATAAGGACTTCCAGTAGGTATAGTGGATCTTCTACTCTAAAAACTGTGTTTTCCGTCCCCCAAACAAACCTATACCTCATACACCTTCTGCTATTTTGCAATTTCAAAAAACACAATTCTTTAAATTTAATTTAACATGAATAAGACACACACAGACACTATTCTGAAACTGTCGAAATATTTTGTCTATGTTTCTACAATTTTATTCTTAGGAAAAGCAGACTAGAGAGCTTTTGAATGGTTTATGCTTTATTAAACAGATGTTCAAGAAGTAGCCAACAGTGGAGGGACGACTAGACAATGAAGAGGTATAAGCAGTACTTAGAACCAGACAATACCTATCTGTTGCCAAGGACAACAAGATTCAGATCCTACACATACAGCCCAAACACCAAAGCACCTGGTCCATCAAACAGTGACAGTTTTGATCAGCATCCTGAACTAGTGAACAGAAACTGTATATATGACAATGAAGGACATATTGAGGATGAAAGTGACACAAATGAAGTGTGTGGAGTTGAGACAGAGGAAGAAAAAAGTGTTAATTGCACTTTAGGACATAATGAAAGTGAGACGTATGTAGTTAGTGATGAAGAAACTATGTTGATGGTGAAAGTGAAACAGCAACTGACAGTATCAGTGAAGCAGGTGAAAGTGATGAAGACAGTGATGTTGAGGAACATAACGGTGAAGGAGAACAGAGCCGACCGTTTGCACCTGATACCAGTCTCAAATTTGCCGAAAACCTAAATGTCCCAATATGCAGGTTCCTCTCAATCACAAAGCCTGAACTACTCCTGCTACTCATAACATTTACACTGAAACACAATTTAGCCTTTGTTGCACTGCTTGACCTGTTGAAATTGATTAATTTTATGTTCTCTTCAACTGTACTACCAGCCACTAAACACATGCTCAGTAAGGTATTTGCACACTTTAGCCAGAGAACAGAGCTTCATTTCCTCTGCACATTCTGTCAGTCCTATCTTGCAAGTCAGACAAAAGATAATCACAGGAAACAATATGTGTGTTCAAACTGCAACAAGACAAACAGTACCCAAGATCTGAAAAGGCAGAGCTACTTTGTAACATTACCAGTCGATTTACAGGTGAGATCACTCCTTGAAAATGACAACTTTAGAGATTCACTAAACATTAGATTTTCAAGAGAAACATCAGAAAATGTTCTTAGGGACATTTATGATGGGGATATGTACAAGGAGCTGTCATGTCCAGGTGGAATACTGCACAATAATAATAACCTTTCATATGTGTTCAATTCAGATGGAAGTCCCTTATACAAATCCTCGGGCACATCAGTCTGGCAAATTCAGCTGGCTATAAATGAAATTCCACCTGCGGAACGTAGAAAAAATATGATACTCGCTGGTCTGTGGCATGGGAAAGGGGAACCCAGGATGGATATTTTTATCCACAGATTTGTAGAGCAAGCAAAAAGACTGGTCACAGATGGGTTGATGTGGTGGAACAAGATCACAAATTCATGGAAAAAAACTAAACTGATAGGGTTATGTTGTTGTGTGGACTCAGTTGCTAGACCCCTGATGCAAAACATCACCCAGTTTAATGGCTACAATGGCTGTGGGTTTTGTTATCATCCAGGTGAATACATCTGTGGAGCAATCAGATATCCTGTTGGTGAGGAGGAGCATGCTGACAGAAATGCAGAAGAAATGATCCAAGACATGGAGGAGGCAGTTAGAGTAGGACAGTCTGTCAGAGGGGTCAAGGGCTTATCACCATTAGTTAATTTGCCATATTTTGAAGTGGTTTAGGGATTTGTGCCAGATTATATGCATTGTGTTTTACTTGGTGTTACCAAGCAGCTGTCAAAATTGTGGCTAGAGGAATCGGGTAGTGAGTTTTACATTGGCTCCCCAGACAATCAACGTGTTGTAAATGCACGCTTGTCTAAAATTAAACCTCCTCAGTATATTCGTAGAAGCCCCAGGGCTCTCAGTGAAAGAAAGTACTGGAAAGCTGCTGAGTGGAGAGCTTGGCTCCTTTTTTATGCATTGCCTTGCCTGAAAGATATTCTTCCAGCAAAGTTCTTTGCCAATTTGCCCTATTAGTGCAAGCTGTATACCTACTTCTGGGTGATAGCATTTCAAAAGATGATGTAAATGCAGCCGACCTATTACTCCTTGAGTTTGTGTCTTGTTTCCAGATGTTGTATGGAGGAAAGTCCATGACATTTAATGTCCACTTGCTACATCATTTTTCAGTGAGTGTGAAAAACTGGGGACCGCTTTGGGCACATTCAGCCTTTAACTTTGAAAATGGCAATGGACAGCCTGTAAAACTTGTTAAAAATGCGTTAACAAGTTCATCATGAGTAAAAGTCTTCCCGTGTTAGCCAGCCCAGACACAATCAGCGAGAGCACGCTCAAGTTTTGTAGAGAGGTTGCTGGAACAGACAGACTTAAGCACTCTCACACGGTGGGTAATGTCCGTTTACTTGGCTGTTGTTTTGTCCCTAAGTCTTGAGGAGGAGGTTACTGTAAGGGAAATTATTCACAATATGCCCGTCGGTATGGAGTGCAACATTTACAGCAGACTTATTGTGAATTCTGAGGTCATTCACTCCACAGATTACCTAAAACCATTCAGGTCAAATGACACTGTAGTGCTTTTGAAGGATGGAACCTTTGGCATTGTAAACAAGATCTTAACTTTGTGTTACGATGAGTCGGAGAGATGCATTGTGCTGTTAAAAGAAATCTGTCCTGTTAATGAGACTCTTTTACAGAATGGAAGATCAAGGATTTTCCCTCCCCACATTTTAGTATGCTCTTTTCATTTAGGTCAGTTACAAGCAGTTTCCCCATCTGAAATAGTGAACAAAGCTTTACACATTAACGTCACTAATGAAAATGACATCTGTGTTTCCAAACATTATTGAAAGGGACATTTAATTAAATATGCAGTGAACTAAGGACCTGGAGATGCTAGTATGAGACATAATAGCAAAAATAAATTATTGTAAAATTGTTGTAAAAAGTTATACGACACATGTATCAACATGTCACTCTTATGATATTTTTGTATAAGGAGTGATTATTTATTCCACTTGTATATATTGTACTCTGTATTTATTTATTACCTATGTATTAATTATAATAATTTTAAACATTTATTTGTGGAGTATACTATACACAGTGAGCCTCCGTGGATCTCTGTCTTGTTTCATATTAAAATGATAGAATTTTTTCACAGTTGTGCTAGTCTGTATGCATGTTACCCGCGGATTACTCTGACTGTATCCATGTTCATATTTGTTATAGACTATTTGTAAAAGACATGCATACATATGATGTAGCCTTAATTTGATTAATATTTTGTTTTAGAGTCAAGGGTCATTGAGGACTTGATCTTTGCATTTTCACAATTTTATAGTTCATACTCATTCTAAAAACTGTTTGATACAACTGGTGAGTATCGATTTGTCAGATAAACTGATAAGCAGTTAGGAAAGGCAAGTATATTGATCTAAATTTGTAATAAAATCTGAATCTAGAGTTTTGCAGTCCAAAACAATTTATCCATCTCCTTGTTTAATTTTATTTTATTCATATAGCACTTTTTACAATTTTCATTGTTGCAAAGCAGCTTTACATACGACTAAAAAAATATTGGTAATATATTAATAAATAAAATATTGCACAAGTTATATACTTCAGCAATCCTTAAGCAAAAATATATGCCAATTTGACAGCTCGGCCAAGCTGTTCCACCAGCTCCACCAAGCTGGTCCACCAGCTCGACCAGGTCCCCACCAGCTCGACCAAGCTGGTCCACCAGCTCGGCGAGGTCCCCAGCAGCTCGACCAAGCTGGTCCACCAGCTATGCCAGGTCCCCAACAGCTCGACCTAGCTGGTCCACCAGCTCGGCCAGGTCCCCACCAGCTCAGCCAAGCTGGTCCACCAGCTCGGCCAGGTCCCCACCAGCTCGACCTAGCTGGTCCACCAGCTACAACCAGCTTTGACCAGCTCATATCCAGCTTAAACCAGTTACCAGCTTGAGCTGGTATTAGCTGGATTTTCCAGTAAGGGAACGTATGTGATTTCCGCCACCACAGAGAAACATGTCACCTTATCTTACCCGAGGTACGAAACGTGGATGGTCTTATCTTTCTGTTATCTTATTAATCCTGTCATTATTTTTCAAAATGTTATCCACTTGTTACATATATGAAGTACCTATGAAATATTACTTAGTTATTTTACAATTTTCTTCATGACAACAGTTGTGAAATTACGGGTTGCAGTGCGCACGTGATTACAAACGTGTTTTGCAAAGCTATACAAATTATTTGCACAATATCAAATTTGGTACAAAATGTCGCAAAAATGTGATGAAGTGAGACACTTTGGTAGCAGTGCACCATATTGCGACCAAATGGTCGAATTTAGTGCCTGGCTTTTGGGAGAGCGCGAACAATTTGTACACGCGCATGAGCAGACTTGTAATATCTTATGTGATTAGTCGAGTACATGGCGCGCACACACGTGTAGGCCTTTGTGTGTAAAAGAACTGAGACCGGAGCTGCGCACAGCGCACGTCTGGGTGACTCATCATTTAATGGAGCTGCCTGCGGCTACTCTATTCAATTCTTTTGTTTACACAAGCCGCGCAGAGGCAACGCGTCCCAAATGCTTAAAATACGCACCTAGCCTATGTTTTTACGCGAACTTTCGTTGCATCGGTCGCGTCTCCGATCATCATTTTTTCAGACAGCGTGGACACGCTACTACGATGTGCTGTTTGCCGTGACGGATTTTTGAACTATTTGAGACGCTAAATGAAACTTACAGAGGAGTTCAGAGTGCGTCATTTATCCGTTCATTTAACGTCACTTGAGACAACGCTGAATCATTTTCACAAAATGTCCTGTTCAGTTTTGTGCCAAGTTATCTGTACATTGTTGTGAATATGATAAGAACGTGAGATGAAAGCTCTCGTTTTGCTTTAAAACAAAACAATATACACATTTCATACAAAATGACATGCACATTTTCTTTTGGTTCAATTAAATTCAAAGTACTAAATTGCTACAATGTATTCACAAGTGGTGTATAGTATGACTAAAAGCTTCTCTGTAGCATCTGCTTCTTTTCAATTGATGAGCACAACAAAACCACCGTCACCTGCAGTTAAATGCACGTGTACAGGAAGTATTTGAAAACAATTTTAACACAATTACACATACTTAAATTTCAGTGTAATTTACAATACTATATAATAATTACGAAGACAAATATACTTATTTTGTTTAAAAAAAAAAAAACATGAATCTTTAACGAAATGTATGATCCTAATTTATCCAGATATATAAAACATCAATGTTATTTGTAAGTTACATGCCTGCTCACGTGATGAAATAAAATTTTGTCATGATGACAACACAAGTTGAATACTATTTAACATGTGTAACAAACGTGCTTAGTGCTAAAAGTGTTAACAATGACACTAATAATAAGTACAGTTGAACATTTGTTCTATGGGAATCACAGAGAGTATTTTCAAGTGTACATTCATGAAGCATAAACATACGTTATAAATACAGTTGAACAAAGATGACCCAAAACAATTATATAATAAGTTAAAAAAAGATTCATATTGTATAACATATTTGGCCTGTAGATCTAAACGTAAAAAACGCTTAACATTTCGTTCCGCTCTAATGTTCACACAAGCAAAGCTGAACCACTGGATACCATAAAGTATTACACATTGACTTTGCATACTTTAAAAACTTTGAAAGTTAGTTCCTTTGGCAGGGAAAGTAGCACTCGGAAGCTCACGGAGCTCAACAAGACTATCCTAATTGACGTATGGAAATAAAAAGGTATCATACGCTTCACAGGGCTTGATGGTGACTGATACATGACATTCCTTTCTATATCAACGCTGTGTTGTTGTTTTGCAGTAAATGATTTACAAGATGCTGAAACGGACGAAACAGAGGTTGAGGGATACCTCCACGATGTCTCGCCTGTAAAAGAGGCAGCAGAACGAAAATCAAAATACTTCACCGCATCATTGCAGGAAGCCACGAAAAACAGTCGCATAGTAATCTTTGATGTCCAGCGGCATCATTTGTTTACCAGCGCACAAAATGACCGGTAATTGCAAGTTTTATTTCAGAGGGCCAAGACAGTTGTGTTGTTTATTCAATAAAACAACTTCTTACATACATATGCATACATTTACATGTAATCAAAATAATAAATATTATTTTAAAGGACTTCAGTTGAACTGACAGATGTCATATACAGTCCTTCAAGACAAAAAAAAGGCGAAACGGACATTCTTGTAAACCAAGGAACGTCCTTCACGTGTGCACGGAAACTGGATTTCGCCTTTGACCTTTGCTCGCAAACAATCATCCAAGACCAAACTTCTGCAAAGCTTTTTGCACAAACCAAGAGAATACCAAAGGGTGAGTTGTTCTCTACACTGAATATGTACGCTGTCTGCGGCGAATTATTGTTTCAATCAGTTTTCCCATTTAATACCAACACGTGATCGATACATACCTGGAACATATTCTGTGTGAATTATTTTCTTTTCCTTCAGATATGCCTTAGTATGATAAAAAAAATCTACACATAAATCTTAACAAAACTCTTTGCAAACATGACGCAAAATGTCATGTTATTGGTACTCTGTCACTTAGCAGGATAAAGTTGCTATCTTGCCCTAACTACATGCTTTGTGTTATCCGTTATGTATAATATTTAATCGTACCTAACATTGGAACTAAATTTCCTTTTCCAGAATATTATGACATCATTTACATCTTATTATTTTGCAAGTCTCCTTGAAACACGTTGTACAAAGTCATCTTATTTTCCTATTTCAACATTCCGGTAATTACATAAAGTTTCTATATTTAACATTGCAGGTAAATATCACTGTCAAACTGCTTTGCCTTACGGAGCAGAGGGAAAGCATGACCCGGAGTTTCCAAAAGATGGTGAGAAGGTCTTACGATGTCGCAGATGAGACGGGCGGCATATCATTGACTGTGTGGTGACCAGAGTCACTGACTGTGGGAAAATGGTACAAGATTACAAACACATCTGTGCGACTATTTGGGAGCTGTTTCTGTTTATCCACAAGTCCAGAGTCTCACATCACAATGGTGCCAGATGTTGCACATGAAGCTGCTCAAGTTGTAAGCAATTACAAAACGACACAAGGAGAGGTTGTCACAGCGGATGTCAATATTGAATACTTGTGCCCCAAACAGCATTCTTTGACATCCGTTAATGCTTCAACGTTGATGACAAGATGTCAACAATGTTCGGCTTTCTGTCGGACAAGCAAAATATCATCAGTCTTTCGTGCAAAAGTCTCCCTCCAGGACAAATGTGGCACAATACCCACTTTCATGATCGAAGACATTGTCCTTCGCACCTTGCTAAATGTGCCAAAAGGCACTACAGTCGAAACGGACATGTTGGTTGCTAAATTGTTTGCAGACGACAATAGCCTTCTGGAAGTCAAATATCGAGGCCAGCATGTCATGTCAGCTGAATTTGTGTCTTCAGCATGTGAGACTAGTCATGTACCATCAACGACGACACCTACAACCACTGCTGAAAGAGAAGTATCGGATGACATGTCAGACACGTTGATGCTTGAAGGACTGTTTGAACAAGACACAGAAGAAAAAGCATGTAAACCAGCGAATGAACTGGCGCTCAAAGAATGTGAACACAAGATCCACGAAGCTACGCTTTTCACCAACCAACCGCAACAAAGCCTCAGCGCTGACATCGCCACCAACCATCGGTCTGATGCAGATAAAACCAAAACCTCTGCTGGATGTAGCAAAACATCTATTGTGTCTATACAACCCTCAGCACTTCAAGAAAACCCAAGACAACAACAATGCAAAAGCAAACAAAAAAACCCTGTAATATTCTTTATTATTAATATCAATATTGTAATATGACCCGTACTTGTTTATTTATTACCAGACCCATATACACCATTTCAAAATTATCTCTTTAAATTTGTAAAAATTTAATTGTTAACCCTTCTGCACCATTAAGTAGATCATGTAGATAATGCTAAGACATTACACTTACATTTGTTCTTTGATAAACCTGAAAGTGTTCATATTGTATTTCTATGCACTTTAAGCTGTGACAAGTTCTTGCACATTGTTATTTTACCATTCCATGTGTGGCGGAGGGTACAGGTCCAGGATCAGCGTCGCCTAGGAAACGGCCCGGCAGCTAATGCTGATCACCCACACCTGAGGCCGATTAGCTGCCGGGCATATAAGCCGCGTGCTCACGCCACTCTGGGGCTGGTGTCTCGCACGACTAATCCTGTTTATCTGTCTGCCTTACAGAGTCAAGCGTCTAAAACGAGGAGAACCCGGAAGCACGAGCACGGAGTGGCGGTGTACCACGGATTCAAGCACACGGGATATCACTTGGTGGAATAATCGCACTGTACACAATAAATTTCCCCTTCGGGGCTGTTACAACTGCCATTTTGTGTCCGGAGTGTCTCTTACCGTGCCACACATGTAAAATGTTACTTTACCATGCCGTGTAAAAAAGAGAGGTACGTTGATACCATCCACAAGTGTTAATGTTTATTTTAATTTTTCTTACATATATTTGTTTAAACTGTGCAAGATATGCATATTTCAACAAAAACTGTTAATGCTTTGTCCTTTTCAAAGCCTCTAAAATATCTGTTTGGAAGGCAAAATAACTTTGATATCTAATGTTTCCGTTTCGCAAATGACACTTTACTAATACATATGCCAAGACAAGTTCCACATCTTTGTGCACCATGTAGACAATGGTCGTCCAGTTTCAAATTTCTTTTTTATTCTTCTTTTACTGAAAATGCGTGTTATTTGTTCTTATTTAATTTACATTTAATGGCATACATACAATTTATTTGTTATCTACCAAGCACTACACTGTATTCCGCTCTTGTCATTACCAACATATTTACATTGTACCCATTGATAAAGCATTTAGGATAATAAAACATTGGACTTAAACATTGTTTAAACCATGTCATTTGTCTTATTGAAATGATGTGCAATGTCATGTCCCTTAGGTTACGTGTGGCTGGAAGAATTCACAGAATTAATCATAAACAAAGTAAAACTATAAGGTACACATATATAGCATATGTGTAAATATATAACACGTAAATATAATATATGTTTATAATATATACTTCACATGTAAATGATATATGCAATTACATAAATGAAGTATTTCTATATAAATCTAAGATTCTGAGCGCTACACATATTTCCAACATAATTCCTATACGCTATGATCCATCAAATGACGTTGCACCTTCGACTTGCATCATCACGATTCACGAAGCCGAGATGTAAAATTTTCCCGCTAATTTGCATTTTATGAAAAAAATAAAAAATGAACTAGTCCCTGGATTTTTGCCCGATCGGAACCAAACCAACGCTGCTAAGTTCTGTGGAGTGTGAATGTAAATATTCATTGAAAAACAGTTGAAATTTCGATTCATGGTTGCAAGAAGGCGCAAATAAATCAAACCAGGAAGTAGCATTTTTTAATGAAATAGCCATAACTCGAGAAGTATTTGAGATATGTTCGTGGGGCTTGGAATATATGTGTAGAACATAACTCCGATATCACGTGAAAAAGAAGGTGGCGTTTGGATACAAGGTGGCGCTATAACAGCAAAAATGGTAATATTGATGCGTTTTTCAGTGCTTAAACAATTGTGTATCACGTGACATTTGACATTTACGCAAACAATTGATATCGTATGATAGCTCTCCTCATTCCAAACAACTTTGTCCCCAAAAACATTGCTGTCAATAATAAAAAATAAAAAACGGAGTTTTCTCTTTTTGGAATGAATCTCTTCATAAATACAATTGTAAATCGTTTTGTCATATACGGATTTTTGACTCTTTCTACATAAATTACTTTATGAAACAGTGATGAAATATGTATTCTT
Organism: Triplophysa dalaica; assembly: GCF_015846415.1. Classification (NCBI taxonomy): domain Eukaryota; kingdom Metazoa; phylum Chordata; class Actinopteri; order Cypriniformes; family Nemacheilidae; genus Triplophysa; species Triplophysa dalaica. The sequence continues at coordinate 23,407,301 of NC_079551.1, forward strand.
GAGTCTCAGACCTTTCCAAAGATACAATGTTTGTCATGATAAGATAATATTTCACATGCAAACCGGAAACCGAAAGGGCAGAAGTACAAATTGAACTGGGTATAGAACGAATCTTGCTAACCCAACTGCAGCTGAAAAAAGTGGAGATGGAGATACATCTCATAAAGGCAGAGATGGATAGAAATAGTATCTGTCCTGTAATTTAGATTTTTGACTATTGGATTGTATTGTTTTTATTTTGTTGTTTAACTTTATGACAAAAAAAGGAATGTAAAATGTTTCTGTTTCTTACAATTAAAACAAACATTGGCTATTTTTTTTGCCTACCTGTTGTTCTTTGCTAAGCCAGTATGCTACACTGTTGGTTCCATTTAAAGCTCTGGTAAACAGGATTCGGTAATCCTGAAATTTTGTATTTGGTTCGCAGTGATCCAATCCAATGTTTCTTCAAAAAACTGGCTTAAAAGTAAGATGGATCAGGTGATCCTGGACAGCAAATCATTGGATTTCCAAATCCGGATCAATTTGATCCAGATCAATTTTTAAAAAAACTGGGCCCAGGGAATTGTAATTAAAGATCTAAAATGTCCTTTAATTGTACGTTTTGTTGTGGTGCACCTTCCTAAATGTTTCCTAATGCAAAGGATCCATGTCTGTCGGAAGCAAAGCACTTAGTTTTTGGTTTCAAAACATTAGGGAAATAGAAAATACTTCGGGTTGCTTGCTGTTAAAAAACAGTTATTAAGAGAGATAAAGTTCGGGACATGATTGATGTCAATATAGTTTTATGGCGCAGTATTGTTTCATTAAAGTGCGAGTTTGTATATGGGCCGGGTGCACAACACGCCACACACTTCTGCAAACACAAGCATGTGCAGAAGCAGACAAACATGCCAAATATAAAAAATGAAAGGATTGCATTGCAAAAGATTAACCATGCCCTAAATGCACCTGCGCCATGGACTTCAGACTATGCGTGATCGTTCTAAAAGAGCCCATTGGCGCAGATTTAGCAGTCTGCATATTATTACACACACAGCAGCAAACAAACGTGCAAAATAATAAAAGGAAAGTTTAATACTGTAAAAGATGATTATTGTGTTAATAAAGATGAATTTTTAGATGATTAGATTAGATTCAACTTTATTGTCATTACACATATACAAGTACAGTGTAACGAAATGTAGTGTAACAAATGTGACTACATGTCATAAAGGATAGTCAATTGAATCTTTCACCTTACGTACGGGGCGATGTTCTCTTTTTTCTCTGGAGAAGCGTTCATTCTTTGCTCTTGCAAATGACGTCGAGTAAATAGCGATTCCGCCATGCTGCAAGCACAAAGGGAATGGGAGATAAAACTTTGAGACCACGCGTATGGCCCGTTTTTCCATCGTCTATATCATTAAAAGTGGATTCGGAAATGCACCATGCAGACCATATAGATCGTAAAAATAGTGCCTGAATCTCGATTTGTTATGTGTACATTCATTTTGATTAATTGTTGGTGAAAAATCTAATGTCTAACATTAAATTAGATCCTTGCACACCGTAGATCTTAAAGCTGTCCGTCTCCATGTCAATCAATTAAAGAATTAAAACGGTGGGGTGGGATGGAACCCTCTTTGACAAGGGTGGAGCGGACATGCCAGAGACAGTCGCTTCGACAGAATCCTAGTGAATATCCGTAGAATCCGTGATCCAATGGTGATCGGCCTCGAATTGGCGATCTCCATCGCCCACCTTGGGTCTGCTGATTCGGGTAGCAGTATCGTGCGACAACTAGTCAAGCGGGTAGGTACGACTCCGGTGATCCACCACATGTTGTACATGCGTGTGAGGGTCTCGCCCTCGCTTTAGAACACTTCCATCCAGGATCTCCTCCGCCAAGCGGGTCGTGTCAGTACGGTACAAGTGTTGGCACCTGCAGTAGTTTTCCCTCCAAATCTGACTCTTACATCGCCTCCGCAGGACACTTATGGGAACAGGTCTTCTCTTGCGGAAAGAGATTGCTGGGCTCTCTCTAGCTTCATAGGTCAGCCCCAGGAGGATTTGGGAGGGTGTTTCTTTGACCAGCGCAGGTAGACGGTCACTGCCTTCCAGGACTAGGATATGTTCCGCGCAATCGCCCTCTGCCACGCTAACCATTTCGTGAACGAGGTCAAAGCGCCCGGGTCACCATCCACCAAGATCTCCGCGGTTCCTGCCTCCACCGCTTCCGCCATAGGGCCGAACTTAGCCAGGATTGTTGCGGCTCGTTTTCTGTTGCATGCAACCGGGTGGACGTGCATCTCGTGGATACTGCACTCCCAACGTGTCTCAGACTTGGCATCGCATGCCTCACACTGGACTTGGACCGGAGGTCACTGGGTGGCCCACCCGCACAGGACACACATGAATCTGATTGGAACGGTTCGGCGTCCTGCCGAAGTGTGTTCCTTCAGCTGTGACAGCGTCCCCATTGATTTGCCACATAGTACGCAACGTTGTGCCTCGAAAGGCATCAGACCACCAGCCCACCCGCACCTAACTGGGTGACTCAGGGAATGGCCATGGCAGGGCCATTCCTTGGTTCGACAGCAGTTTGCACTGCTTCAGCTGTTTCTTGGGCATCGCCGGTTGTATAGAGTTAAACAGCAGGAGCATTCGGAGCCCCCAGCATCGCGCAAGCCCTCTCCCTAACGTGCATGAGTATCACAAAGCACTATCGTAGTCTACCATCAATTCCGTCTGATTACCAAGTCTGATTACTCTCCCGAACAGGAGAGTTAAGGCCCAGGCCAAGCCGCCAGTGGAGTGATAAAATCCTTGACAGGCCCACAGGACACCATGGGTTATGGCGCACCCAGAGTATACCCAAACCGCTCCAGCACAAACCCATCTCCCCCGGGAACTGGGGGAGGAGTCCGAACCAAGCCGGACAGAGGGAGACGCCCGTTCCCACTGCCCTGTGGTTAAGAGACTCTGTACCCTCCGGGCACGCGCCAACCGAGTCCACCTCCCCATTACAGGGAGTGGGAATCCCGAGCCGGCCCACGCAAGGGAGAGCACCTTAACTACTACTGGGCCGTTAACCTAGCGGCCCTGACCGGGACCACGCCTCGATCTCAGAAAGAGGCCTGGGTTGGTGTAACCCCTCTTAACGCCTCCTGATGACTTCCAGTCCTGCCAAGACGCCACTAAGCCGTACCATCCGTCACCGTCCATGTCCTCACCGATCTGGCTGCCGTGCGCAAGAATGCTCGCAAAATGTCTAACGAGTAGAGAAGAACTCTCCTACACACCTACCGAGCGAACGTATACCCGCCAATACCAGCTCATTGGCCGCGTAACACAGGCCCCGGGCCCCCAAGAGATCTGGAAACCCGAAGATCTGTAGCTCGCCTTCTCAGCATCCGAACGATTTTAACTTTATGGGGGCTGTAGTACCGAACCTTCTCATTTGCCACACCACGGAGCAAGTTCGAATCAAAGGGCACCGTGGCATCAATGACCAAGGCCTCCGAGCCCCGGAGCAGCACCAGGTCTAGCCGGAGGCAGTAACGAACGGCCATTCCCGGTGGTGCCTCAATATCCGCATTGATTGCATCCCAGCACACTGCCCCAGGATTTCACAGGGATGCCTATCGAGATGGACAGTCTGCATGAGGCTGTTGTTTTGGGCCTGCTTCTGAGTAAGGACTCAGTTGGGTACACATTTGCCCGTACCTGCAGCGCTGCAATGAAGCAGCCCTCGGTGCAGCCCTTATGCTGTCTCAGCCTGCTGTTGCATGCCGGGCAACCTTTAAATTTGGCAATCCCTCTGCCCTGAACATGCAGCTCTGTCCATTTCCGGAATTTTTCGGCCCTCCAATCACACCACCAGCGGGCAGGGCTTGTCTCCATTTGCGTTCACGTTCCACGGTCCCAACTGTGGAATTCCTTCCTCGGCCCCCCCTGCCCTCAGCCATAATCGCCTTTTATTGATCATTCGCCCAGTCGCTGGTAGCCAGTGCTTTCACCAAATCGTTTGAGGAAATAGAAAACCGTAACCACCTTCTCACCTGTGATGCAAGGGCTTGTCGGGCGAGCTTGCAGATCCCTCTTGCAGCGAGGAGGTGCTGGGCTTACTCTTACTTCCTGCACTTTGGGACGTGCCTTAAGATCGGATGAGGGGTGGGAGATGTTTCCCGCACGTGATAGACATGTATCTAACCGGAACACTTTGGTGCACTGCTGAGGTGTGCTTCCTCAGCTGTGTCAGCGTCCCCATCGATGCTCCACATAGCACGCAACGATGTCCCTCGAAAGGCACACAGATCACCAGCCCAGTAGCTCCTAGCTGGCCTTCCAGAGTGATGACCATGGCAGAGTCATCCTCCTGCTCGTCGACAGTTTGCACTGCTATCGGCTTCTCGAGCATCACCACTAGTTCCGGGTTGATTGGAATGAGCGCTCGGAGCCCGCAACATCGCGTCAGTCCTCTCCCGGACGCACGTGAGGATCACAGAGCAATCTCGTAGTCTACCGTCAATTCTGTTAGCCTGATTACCAAGGTGGCCACCGTCAGCACCATGCTCCCTGGCCACACGGAGGGGGTCTGGACATAATGAGGTTGCGCAACCACTACGCTTCCTCATAGCAGCTTGTTCTACCGGGCAACCTGCTATCAGGCATGGGTATTTATCCTCTGACATTGGATAGAAGCGTTTGCCAAAGCATGACCGCCTCTATTGAGACAGTCAAATATGACAGATCAGTTGCGGTCTAAGAGTGCCAACTCTATCGGCACTTGACGTAGGTATTGAGAGGGAGGATCAAATGCATTCAGCCCCTCTCTGGCCTTATCCATCCCCTTCACCAATCATGGTAGGGTGGGTTGCACCCTAACCCGACAAGCAGGCTAAGCACACTTATGGGTTTAGGATGGAATGTTTAGGTCTCAGAGCCAGACCCACACAGAGTTCCGCACTCCGGCACCGGTTTAAAGAATCATAACGGATTTAATGAGCCATTCGCAGTTTCACTTTACCGGCCGTGTGCACTTAGACCTGCATGGATTAATCTTTGAGACAAGCATATATTACTGGCAGAATCAACCAGGTAGCCTCCGGGAGGCTATGGGTTAAAATATAACTAGAATAAAAATGAACAGCAATTCATAAACGTGATATTACAGAGAAATGTTAACCATACAGTTGAAAGAAAAAGTATGTGAACCCTTTGGGCTTACTTGGATTTCTTCATAAATTGGTCATAAAATATGTTCTGATCTTCATCTAAGTCACAACAATAGAGAAACACAGTCTGCTTAAACTAATACCGCACAATCATTATATGTTTTCATGTTTTTATTGAACACAACATGTAAACATTCATAGTGCAGATTCATAGTGCGGGGTGGAAAAAGTATGTGAACCTTTGGGAACCTTTAAGGGCTTGGACTTGAGGGAGCTGGGGGATGGGAAGCCTGACCCAACTCGCATGAGCGAGCTCCGCACTGCCACGGATCTGGCGCTCAGGGCGACCAAGATCACGGCAAGTGCCTTGGGTCGGTCGATGTCCAACATGGTGGCCCAGGAGAGGCATTTGTGGCTCAACCTTGCGCAAATGAGTGACGCCCAGAAGGTCCGCCTTCTGGATGCACCCATTTCGCAAGCTGGGCTGTTTGGTGATACCGTGGAGAGCGTGTCACAACAATTCTCCGCGGTACAGAAGCAGACTGAGGCAATAAAGCAGATATTGCCTCTCCGCGACGTGCCCACCTATAGGTCAACACGATTTCAGCCACAGCCTGCTTCCCACCAGCGGCGTCCACCTGCAACATCCAGTCCGGTACCAGGACCCTCCCACAGGACGGCCAACCCGAGGCGCAGACCGTCGCGGAAAAGGACATCTGTTCCCCATCAGCAGTCCGCAAAGAGCACCTCTAAGCAGCCTTGACAGGACGAATCCAGGGAAATCAACATCGGGCCAGACTCCAGCCATACCAACGCCAGGTCGGAGAGGGATGTTGCCTCATCCTTTTCAGGGCCCGGTGCCCACCTTCTCGCTAAGAGACGCAATTTCCCTGGGTTTTCCTCCACAGCACTCTCGGCTCGACAGTGTCTGGGATGGAACGGACCACCGGCTACAACCTCCTTTGGACGTTGCGTTCGTAGGCCCCATAAAGCAGGTAAGTCAACAGAGCCGTCAACCTCCCCGGGGTCCTGCCCTGTGTGAGGTGGCCACCCTGTCCACCACTGAACCAACCCTCCGGGGCACAGTGAAGGAGATCATCCCTCTGGTTACTCTGTCGCGGTTCTTGGGCGCTTGGCTTCAGTGCACCAGCCCGTCATGGTGGCTAGAGAGGACAATCCGTCTTGGTTACGCGATCCAGTTCGCCAAGCGCCCGCCCATGTTTCGGGGCATTCTCCACACCTCGGTACAAGAGAGAACGCCCCCTTACTTCGTGAGGAGGTTGACGTTGGTTGTACGTTCAGGCAGACACGCGGGTACAGTGAGACTCAAACGTCACGTTCGGCAGACCAATGAGTCAAGCGGCAGACGCAGACATCATGCTCGGCAGACGTCACGTTCGGCAGACGTCACGTTCAGTGAGACGAATGTGTGCTGCAAAGTCATGTATTTGGACCCTTTGGAACGCCATAACGGAAATTATACACTCAATAAAAAACTTTAAGTATCAATGTTACACGGCTAGTTTTGAACGTAACATTTACAAAAGGTTTCCTAAGCGACCTGAATTCAGCATGTGCGTGTGTTTGAAAAATGCCCTGCGTCATGAATGCCAACTTCATAAAGAGAGTCGACCCAGTAACCAGTTCTTATCAGGACGCCGAGTTGAAGTATCTTCTCAGTGCTGTTTTTACCGAAAGCGACGGCGGATCACACGATAACTTGCTATCAAGTGTTTGCAGACAGTCAGCTAGCGACGATAGGAAACTCGACAAGTCCACACAGACAGACAGACGATCGTGAAAAAGACAGAGTAAAAGAGCTTCACATGGTGTCTTCATCTGCACGAGTTACAGCAAACGACATGAGAAATCCAGGTCAGTGACAAAATCTACATCCCAAAATAAATCATCTAGTTAAAAATATAGATTCAGATAATATGACAAAACGGTTGTTTACTTACTCGAGTCCAGCACAACATCAGGCTTGTTTTATTTAGCGTGTGTTAATCTCAAGATTTATCATGTTTGAATGCGTTTTCTAATTTCCCTTAAATTTCCTGTAAAACTTTCCAGAAGCTCAGTGGTAAGAGCATTGTAAGAGCACTGGTTCAATCCCAGGCGATCCCTGCTGTTTTATTGACTGACTTTAACACATTTTCATTCTGTTGAATTGCACTCGTTGAACTAAACCCCTCAACATTTTATGCAAGATTATTTTGTTAAATTGCAAACATCACTGGTAGTGAAGTTCATGTGAGACAAAGAAATAAGATCAAGTGTTCCTTCTGTATTTTCTGTTTATAGGACAATTTTCATCGCTTTATAAAGAGGGCAAGATTATAGGATCGGGAGTCTCTGGCAAAGTGTATGAGGGAACTTGCAGATCCAAAGGCCAAGAGGTAGAAACGCCTTCGCTTTATTCATCAAACATTTTAAAGTGGTTGAACATTCTTCACATGTGTAATTCCATACACGTTAGGTGTTATGATCCAGATATGTTGATATACTGCTGTAAAGCTGATATGTGGTGATTTCTCATTTCAGGTCGCCATCAAACATATTGACCGTGTGCCTTACAGTGGAACATCTAAGATTGTGAGTTGACAGGATTTCATATTTACAGTGGAGTCCAAAAATCTTTTACAAATTGAGAAGAAATCTGGAAGATTCTGCACTTAAGTATTTCTAGGTTGCAAATCAGATAAGCAGATTTGACATGTAACACCTTTTTGCAAAAGATTTCTATTTGTTGTGAAAGATTCTGTTTGAAACATTTTAATAGCACGCTGAACAGGAAACATCAGGGTTCGTGCACATCGTACATGTTTCATTAAAAGAGGGGAATTCAAAATAAGGCAACTAGAAAAAATGCATTTGTGTTGATAACCCTGCCTACCGTCTGCTAACCTTATTTAACCTTTTTTTCCAGCCTGGACATGACGAGCCTTTGTTGAGAGAAGTGGCTATAAATCTGCAGCTACTCAAACAGGAGAAATGCCCCAACATTGTAGAAATGTTAGACTGGTTTGTATAAGAACACATCCTCATTTTGGAAAATCCACATCCCTGCAAGACCTTGGGTGAATTCCTGAGAAGTCATAATTAACATCTGAAGGAAACGGAGGCCCGTCATCTCATGCGTCAAGCAGTGAATGCAGCCAAACACTGCATTGAACACCATATCACCCACAGTGACTTACACAACCAAAATGTCCTGACCAACACAAAGACTATGGAACTCAAATTAATTGACTTTGGATTCAGCCATCTAATCCCAGTCCATACATGTGAAGGTAAAATGGACATTAAATGTACAGTAATGAATTGATCCCATTATACTGTGACTTGAAGGACGTTTGCTAATGAAATGTTTGCTCACATTGGCTTGCATTACAGAGCGAACTAAAGGGGTTGCGAAGATGGTCTTTTGGCCGTCTGCTCTTATTGATGACGACTGGAGGGGAGGCGTCCTGTTTCTGCAACCTGGCAATCAAGGCCCATGAATTATCTAAAGATAAGAGACCAGCACTTACATAACATCCTTGTTAAACACAAACCAAGCTTCTTCTCTCATGAGTTTTTCCTCACCAAATGCAACTTTCTTACTTTAAGTTGAAAGAAAACCAGATATTGTTTCCTGAACAATATATAAAAGCGACATATTTCAGTATCTATTGTTATGTTTGACAGTGTGTTACAAAGAACATGCGTGACTTATCCTCTTGTAAACACTTCTCACAGAATTCCTTGACTTGATCAATCGTTCCAATTTCGTTCCACTAGCCAACAGGCTATCATTAGAAGAGTTCCAAGACCACGAGTGGTTCAAGCCCGGCTAAAGGTCAAGAGTATTTTATGTTTTTTTTCTACTTCAGTCAGTCATATTAGCATAGCCAGTGGTCCTTCAGTCAGTGAAACAAATATAGTATTATCTAGATGGTGTTTTAGAGACTCTTGTTTGATTTAGTCAGATGAGTTAACTTTTTTACTATTCAGTAATAAGGTAATATTTTTGCCCACAAAAAAATTATATATTTTATCAATAATAGTGTAAAAGGAGTAACTGGTACAGCGAACAGGGATCACTCCTGGTGAGATGCAGGAGGAACCAGGCCCGGAGTCACCCCGGAGCAGAGGCAACAGGATCCTGGGGAGAACACAGTGCTGGTAGATCCAGGCCTTTTTCCCAGCAGACCCAATTTGTTCACTGCTGTCAGCCACACCTCCAGCTCCCGGTTTGTGAGCTTGATGGATGCAGCGTCCTTCAGGGGGCAATCAAAGGTTTTACCAAGGCTCTCGATTGGTTTCTCGGTGACCGATGGAATCTGGGTGCCGTCCAGAGAGAAACGGAACTTGTCAGTCACTTTCCCTCTCTTGAGCACCAGAAACCGAGATTTTGCAGGCTTGTAACCCATCCGAGCTCAGGTGATGATCTTTTCCAAGCCCTGAAGAATCCATCGACACCCCAGCACTGACGTTGTTGTAACGTCAGGGCGTCCATAAAGGCTCTGATGGGGGGCTGGCGGACTCCAGACTTGGTGAGTGGACCTCTACCTCTACTTCAGCTGACTTGACCAGCATGTTCATGGCCAAGGCAAAGAGGATCACTGAAATTGTGCATCCAGTGATGATCCCTTTCTCCAGCCTATGCCACTCGGATGTGACTGTCCCAAAGGTGACTCTAAGCTTGAAACTCTTGTAGTAGTCCAAGATGAGGTCCCTGATTTTACTTGGGACATGGTGCCGATCCAGTGCTGTTTCCACCAGCTTATGGGAAATGGATCCATATGCATTGGTGAGTTCGATACACAGCACTGCTAGGTCTCCTTTCCCTTCTCTTGCCTCTCTGATCAACTGCGTGACCACACCTGTATGCTCGAGGCATCCTGGAACCTTTGGGATTCCACCCTTCTGTACAGCAGTGTCGATGTACTCATTCTTCAGGAGGAACTCGGTCAACCTACGGGCAAGGACGGCAAAGAATATCTTCCCCTCAACGCTAAGCAGCGAGTTGGTTCGGAACCGCTCGATGTTCTTAGCATTCTCCTCCTTGGGAATCCAGACACATTCTGCAAATCTCCATTGTTGGGCTACCCTTCCCCTCTACCAGATAACCCCCAGGATCTGCCAAAGCCGTTGAAGGAGTCTGGGACACCTTTTGTACAGATTGTATGGCACTCCACTTGGTCCAGGAGCAGAACTGGCTCTGGCTACTTTGACGACCTCCTGAACCTCCTTCCAACTGGGCTCCTTACTGTTGAAGTCCGTGGTGGGTCCTGGGGGATCTATCAAAGGTTTATAGGGACCTAGGTCGTCCTCCCGAGCCGAATCACTGTAGGTATTGCGGAGATGGTAGTCGATCTCCTCTTTGGGACAAACGAGGTAGCCACTTCGTTTCTGCCCAAGCAACTGCTTGGTGACTCCAAAGGGGTTCGCAATGAAGGCAGACCTTCTCTTGGCACTCTCTTTCCCCCGCCGTCAGTGCCTTTCTGCCCTTCGAAGCGTGACAAGCTTTTTCCTGAGGATGCCACAAAGTTTTGATAGTGCATCTCTTTCCTTGTGTCACACTTCCTTGTACTGCCGGTTCAGGACCCGCAGCTCCTGCCTTATCTGGCTGATCTTCTCTGCCCTACGGTTGTTCAGGTAGGGGATCTTGGTACACACCTTCTCCACCGAACCAAACCTCTCCTCAACAAGGCTGATGATGATGGTTGCCATAGTATTGACCTTCCTGTCTGCGTCGCCCTTGGCTGCTGCTTCTAGGATGTTGTCCACATCATCATCAAACTGGAGCCACGAGTTCCCGATAACAACAGCAGAGGGCTTTGAAAGAAGGATCAGACGTTACCTTCGTAGATGGCTGGGCCTGCCACGAAGCCTGATTAGTATCGCTTTGTACAGGCAGAACAACAAACTGAGTCTCCCCATAAGCAGCCTGACCAGACATAGTTCTGTTCTAAGATTCAACAAAACAAGTGGTTCTTCTGGAACTGACAGTCCCCTGGGAGGAGCGTATGGAAGAGGCCAATGAGAGGAAGTGTGCAAAGTACGCCGACTTAGTAAAGGAGTGCCGGATGTGGGGTTAGCGCTCCTAGTGTGCGCCAATCGAGGTGGGCTTTAGAGGCTTCGCAGCATGATCTCTCTGCAAAGCGTACAGTCTGCTTTACATCACACCTCAGAGAAAGGCCATCAAGAACTCAGAGGCAGTTGAGAAGTCCTCTAGATGGCTGTGAATCAAGAGCGGTGATCCGTGGGTACGTGCTACTTAGACAAAAGTCGGGACTTAATCAATCTCGGCTTGGTCGCCTGGGTGAGGGTGTAGGACGTTGAAAGACCCAAACATCCAATGACCTCAGGTTCCATCACTGATGATATGTTTTAGTGATCACCTTTCTTTGTTCCTCACCCCCAAGTATTCACCTCTCATTAATCGTGTGAAGCCATCAGTGAAGACCATCAAGGTGTGGCCTGCGGGGGCAGACTTAACACTCCAGGAAAGGTTTCTACACACAGACTGGAGTGGCTCTCACACGGACAACGACAGCTACACCTCCTCTGTATTGGACTACATCAATACCACCATTGATAGTGTCACAGATCAAAAGCAGATCACCATATACCCCAATCAGAAGCCATTGATGAACAAGGAAGTGCGCCTCCTGTTGAAAGCACGCAACACCGCCTTCAGATCAGGTGATGCACAGGCCTATAGTACTTCCAGGGCAAATCTGAAGAGGGGCATCAAAAAGGCCAAGCACTGCTACAAGTTGAAGTTAGAGGAGCATTTTACCAATTCTGACCCTCGACGCATGTGGCAGGGCATCCAGGCCATTAGTGACTACAAACCCAACCACTCCATCCCCATAACCACAGATGCTGCCTTTCTGAACGAGCTTAATGACTTTTATGTACGCTTTGAGAGAGACAATAAGGAATCCGCCACCAGGCTCACTCGTTCTACTGACCACCCAATCATCCCACTAAACTCCACAGATGTTTACACTTCACTAAGCCGGATAAACGCACGCAAGGCTGCTGGTCCTGATGGCATCCCTGGTCGCGTACTCAGGGCATGTGCGGAGGAGCTCGCTGGGGTCTTCACGGATATCTTCAACATGTCCCTCGCCCAAGCAGTGGTTCCAGCTTGTTTCAAATCCACCTCCATTGTGCCCATTCCAAAACATTCCAGCCCGACATGCCTGAATGACTACCGCCCTGTAGCACTCACACCCATTGTCATGAAGTGCTTCGAGGGGCTGGTCCTGTCACAGCTAAAAGACTCTTAACCATCCACACTGGACCCATACCAATTTGCCTACCGTAGCAACAGGAGCACAGACAATGCGGTGTCCATGGCGCTGCACTCGGTGCTCACACATCTGGATAATAAGGACACTTATGCACGCATGATGTTTGTAGACTGCATTCAATACAGTCTTCCCTTCCAAGCTAATCATCAAACTTGAAAACCTAGGCATTAACAATTCAACCTGCAACTGGATTATGGACTTCCTGACGAACAGGCCTCAGCTTGTTAGGTTAGGCAACATCTGCTCCACCACCATCACCCTCAACATTGGTGTACCACAGGGCTGCGTACTGAGCCCCTTTCTCTACTCCCTTTTCACACTCGACTGCAGGCCTGTGAATGGAACTAACTCCTTCATCAAGTTCGCAGACGATACAACAGTGATTGGTCTCATCAGCAACAACAATGAGACTGCTTACAGGGAGGAAGTACGGCACCTGGCCACATGGTGCTCAAACAACAACCTGCTCCTTAACACCTCCAAGACAAAGGAGATCATCGTGGACTTCAGGAAGGCGAAAGGAGGCACACACGACCCCATCCACATTAACGGGACGGCTGTTGAACGTGTTTCCAGTTTTAAGTTCCTGGGGACCCATATTTCGGAGGACCTGTCCTGGACCACAAACACCTCATGCCTGGTCAAGAAGGCTCACCAGCGTCACCAGCGTCTTCTTTCTGAGGACACTGAAGAAGAACCAACTGTCTTCAACTATCCTGGTGAACTTCTATCGCTGCACGATAGAGAGCATCCTGACCAACTGTGTCACAGCATTCTCAAGGACTCCTCTCACCCCGCTCATAGACCGTTTACTCTCCTGCCTTCCGGCAGGCGCTTCAGGTGCCTCCGGACAAGAACCAGCAGACTAGGAAACATCTTTTTTCCCAGAGCTGTTTCATTATTGAACTCTGCCCCCCACTGATCCCACTACCCCTCATAACTTTAACTGTAATGCTGCTATTACATTGCTTACATTGCACTACAGGGCTGCCATGCATGACTGAACTGTACACACCAGTACCTCATGTATCTGCTCTATCGGACTGTTTACACACACACAGCATCATTTGCACTCTATACTGCTCACTTGCACACCAGGAATATTACACTGAATGCTCATTTGCACTAATGGACTACTCTTATAACTGCATTACCTCATCTACTGCACTGTAACTTCAATAACTGCACCAACTTCTCTACTGCACTGTAACTCATCTATTGCATTACTGCATCTATTGCATAACTAACTGCATCTACTCATCTATTGCACTTTAACTTCAATAACTGCATTAACTCATCTACTGCACTGTGACCTTAATAACCGCATTAACGCATCTACTGGACTGTAACTTCAATAACTGCACTAACTCATCTACTGCACTGTAACCTTAATAACCGCATTAACTCATCTACTGCACTGTAACTTCAATAACTGCACTAACTCATCTACTGCACTGTAACTTCAATAACTGCACTAACTCATCTACTGCACTGTAACTGTATATCTGCATCTACTCATGTATTGCACCGTACCTTTAATAACCACATTAACTCATCTACTGCACTGTAAATGTATAACTGCATCTACTCATGTATTGCACTATAACTTCATTAACTGCATTAACTCATCTACTGCACTGTAACTTTAATAGCTAATGTCTGTAACTAATGCACACTCAAGTCACTTGCACTATTGTATAGTCTATATTGTTATCTGTTCATAACCACCTGTACATTAATGTTCACAGTATATATTATATTGTTCATAGTACATACCGACTGTCATATTTTCATAGTACATGCCCATTGTATAGTATTTTCCTAATATTGTATTCTGTATTTATTCACACTGTATATCCTGCACTTGCTAATTGCACTTCTGGTTAGACCTAAACTACATTTCGTTACACTGTACTTGTTTATGTGTAATGACAATAAAGTTGAATCTAATCTAATCATCTAGTGCATCAAAAGATGTATATTTAACCAATAGATTTTCTATTTTCTATTTTCTATTCTTTTGTTCTTTTAAACCGTGTACAAAAATGTAAGTATTTTCCAACAACTTACTAAATAATAATAAAACATTTATTTTATATAGCGCCATTAAAAGTTTCCTTCTCAAAGCGCTGCACAAAAATCTAAATAATACATCACACATTAATAAAGCACCACAGCAAAATACTTTTAAAAACAAAGCAAAAGATCCAGTCAAATGAAAGCAGTTCTGAAATAAAAAATGTTTTATACGAGTATTTAAAGTGGCTAGAAAGTTTGCCTCCCTGATGTTTATCGGGAGAGAGTTTCAGATCCTAGGAACATAAGCAGAAAATGCTTTATCACCCATGGAGTGAAGCCATGTCTTGGGCGTATTTAAAAGACCATACTGAGAAGACCATAGATTTCGACAAGGTTTGTAAGGAATTAAAAGATCAGACAGGTATTGAGGGAACAGGTCATGCAATGCCTTAAAAGTTAACTAAAGGATTTTAAAATCAATACGGTATTTGACAGGGAGCCAGTGTAAAGACTCTAAAACTCGGGAAATATGATCACTTGATTTAGCCCCAGACAGAATTCAAGAGTTTTGTACATATTGTAATTTTCTAATTGAGGTTTTAGATACTCCAGCAAGAAGTGCATTACAATAATCAATATGTGAGAAAACAAAACAATTTATCAACCTTTCAGCAACTGAGATGGACAGCAAAGGATGTAA